>NC_089839.1:23657016-23957016 GCF_035609145.1 Eleutherodactylus coqui | reverse complement strand
CCCGCACAGACGCGCACCATTCTGCGCATACCCCCGCACAGACGCGCACCATTCTGCGCATACCCCCGCACAGACGCGCACCATTCTGCGCATACCCCCGCACAGACGCGCACCATTCTGCGCATACCCCCGCACAGACGCGCACCATTCTGCGCATACCCCCGCACGGACGCGCACCATTCTGCGCATACCCCCGCACAGACGCACACCATTCTGCGCATACCCCCGCACAGACGCACACCATTCTGCGCATACCCCCGCACAGACGCGCACCATTCTGCGCATACCCCCGCACAGACGCGCACCATTCTGCGCATACCCCCGCACAGACGCGCACCATTCTGCGCATACCCCCGCACAGACGCGCACCATTCTGCGCATACCCCCGCACGGACGCGCACCATTCTGCGCATACCCCCGCACAGACGCACACCATTCTGCGCATAACCCCGCACAGACGCATACCCCCGCACAGACGCGCACCATTCTGCGCATACCCCCACACAGACGCACACCATTCTGCGCATACGCCCCGCACGGACGCACACCATTCTGCGCATACGCCCCGCACGGACGCACACCATTCTGCGCATACGCCCCGCACGGACGCACACCATTCTGCGCATACCCCCGCACAGACGCATACCCCCGCACAGACGCACACCATTCTGCGCATACCCCCACACGGACGCACACCATTCTGCGCATATGCCCGCACAGACGCACACCATTCTGCGCATATGCCCGCACAGACGCACACCATTCTGCGCATACCCCCGCACAGACGCACACCATTCTGCGCATACGCCCGCACAGACGCGCACCATTCTGCGCATACCCCCGCACGGACGCGCACCATTCTGCGCATATGCCCCGCACGGACGCGCACCATTCTGCGCATACGCCCCGCACGGACGCGCACCATTCTGCGCATACGTCCCGCACGGACGCGCACCATTCTGCGCATACGTCCCGCACGGACGCGCACCATTCTGCGCATACCCCCGCACGGACGCGCACCATTCGGCGCATACGCCCCGCACGGACGCGCACCATTCGGCGCATACGCCCCGCATGGACGCGCACCATTCTGCGCATACGCCCGCACGGACGCGCACCATTCTGCGCATACCCCCGCACAGACGCATACCCCCGCACAGACGCGCACCATTCTGCGCATACCCCCGCACGGACGCGCACCATTCTGCGCATACCCCCGCACGGATGCGCACCATTCTGCGCATACGCCCCGCACGGACGCACACCATTCTGCGCATACCCCCGCACAGACGCACACCATTCTGCGCATACCCCCGCACGGACGCACACCATTCTGCGCATATGCCCGCACAGACGCACACCATTCTGCGCATACCCCCGCACAGACGCATACCCCCGCACAGACGCACACCATTCTGCGCATACGCCCGCACAGACGCGCACCATTCTGCGCATACCCCCGCACGGACGCGCACCATTCTGCGCATATGCCCCGCACATACGCGCACCATTCTGCGCATACGCCCCGCACGGACGCGCACCATTCTGCGCATACCCCCGCACGGACGCGCACCATTCTGCGCATACGCCCCGCACGGACGCGCATCATTCTGCGCATACGCCCCGCACGGACGCGCACCATTCGGCGCATACCCCCGCACGGACGCATACCCCCGCACAGACGCACACCATTCTGCGCATACCCCCGCACGGACGCACACCATTCTGTGCATATGCCCGCACAGACGCACACCATTCTGCGCATACCCCCGCACAGACGCATACCCCCGCACAGACGCACACCATTCTGCGCATACGCCCGCACAGACGCGCACCATTCTGCGCATACGCCCGCACAGACGCGCACCATTCTGCGCACACGCCCGCACAGACGCGCACCATTCTGCGCATACGCCCGCACAGACGCGCACCATTCTGCGCATACGCCCGCACAGACGCGCACCATTCTGCGCATACCCCCGCACAGACGCGCACCATTCTGCGCATACCCCCGCACAGACGCGCACCATTCTGCGCATACGCCCGCACATATACACATATGCACACAAGGACACTTCTGCATTTTGATACACATTTTTATACTTACCTGCATCTAATGTGGTCCCACTGGCAGGTATACCGGCTGCTCTCAGTCCTTCTTGGGCCCTCCTGCATACTTGGGCCCCTGATGTCTCCCAGGCCTGCAGCCATAAACAGAGGGAGGGCCGGTGAGAGGAGGTCTGCGCTGATCAGGCTCTCACCCTGCAGCTGCTCCTCCTCAGCGTCGCTCTCCTCGTCTTCTTCCCTCCTCCGCGGCTGTTGTTAGTCTGCTATCGGCACTCCTCTATTACTGTCTGCACTAGACAGTACAAGCCGATAGAGGATCGCATACTGACAACAGCACGGAGGGAACTTGCTGCACAGCCCGCGGGCCACAGAAAATGAGGTGGCGGGCCGGATTCGGCCCGCGGGCCTTGTGTTTGACACCTGTGCTATAGAGGATGGAAATGAGAGTTTAAAGTGTTGCTGTAATTGTCTTGTGCCCATCTGTAGTAACATGCGTGTTATACTCGGTTTGGCGACAGACTGCTCTCCTGCATGGTGGAAAATATAGTACTGCATCTGCACAACAGTCGGACCCTGATCCACAGGACATTAAAGGAGTCATCCAGTTGTAAACTACTGAAGGGCTTTCCTAAGACTAAGTCATCAGTGATAGATTATTGAGAGTCCATCACCACTTAACTCCGCCGATCAGTTGTTTGCTGTATCACTGCACTCATGCATTGACCTTATTTCTCCAGGAAGCAAACCGTTGCGGCCAGGCTTGATATTGCAGGCAAAGTTCAAATTTTTTTAAATGGGAAATTGGTCTGCAGTACCAAGTCTGGCCACTGTACAAGAATATAACTACTATAATACTGCTCCTATGTACAAGAATATAACTACTATAATACTGCTCCTATGTACAAGAATATAACTACTATAATACTGCTCCTATGTACAAGAATATAACTACTATAATACTGCTCCTATGTACAAGAATATAAATACTATAATACTGCTCCTATGTACAAGAATATAACTACTATAATACTGCTCCTATGTACAAGAATATAAATACTATAATACTGCCCCCTATGTACAAGAATATAACTAATATAATACTGCTCCCTATGTACAAGAATATAACTAATATAATACTGCTCCCTATGTTCAGGAATATAACTACTATAATACTGCCCCCTATGTACAAGAATATAACTACTATAATACTGCCCCCTATGTACAAGAATATAACTACTATAATACTGCCCCCTATGTACAAGAATATAACTACTATAATACTGCCCCCTATGTACAAGAATATAACTACTATAATACTGTCCCCTATGTACAAGAATATAACTACTATAATACTGCCCCCTATGTACAAGAATATAACTACTATAATACTGCCCCATATGTACAAGAATATAACTACTATAATACTGTCCCCTATGTACAAGAATATAACTACTATAATACTGCCTCCTATGTACAAGAAAATAACTACTATACTACTGCTCCCTATGTACAAGAATATAAGTACTATAATACTGCCCCCTATGTACAAGAATATAAGTACTATAATACTGCCCTCTATGAACAAGAATATAACTACTATAATACTGCCCCCTATATACAAGAAAATAACTACTATACTACTGCTCCCCTATGTACAAGAATATAAGTACTATAATACTGCCCCCTATGTACAAGAATATAAGTACTATAATACTGCCCTCTATGAACAAGAATATAACTACTATAATACTGCCTCCTATGTACAAGAATATAACTACTATAATACTGCCCCTATGTACAAGATTATAACAACTACAATACTGCCTCCTATGTACAAGATTATAACAACTATAATACTGCCCCCTATGTACAAGAACATAACTACTATAATACTGCCTCCTATGTACAAGAATATAAGTACTATAGTACTGCCCCCTATGTACAAGAATATAACTACTATAATACTGCCTCCTATGTACAAGAATATAACTACTATAATACTGCCCCTATGTACAAGAATATAACTACTATAGTACTGCCCCTATGTACAAGAATATAACTACTATAATACTGCCCCCTCTGTACAAGAATATACCTACTATAATACTGCTCCTATGTACAAGAATATAACTACTATAATACTGCCCTCTATGTACAAGAATATAACTACTATAATACTGCTCCCTATGTACAAGAATATAACTACTATAATAATGCCACCTATGTACAAGAATATAACTACTATAATACTGCCTCCTATGTACAAGAATATAACTACTATAATACTGCCCCCTATGTACAAGAATATAACTACTATAATACTGCTCCTATGTACAAGAATATAACTACTATAATACTGCCCCCTATGTACAAGAATATAACTACTATAATACTGCTATGTACAAGAATATAACTACTATAATACTGCCTCCTATGTACAAGAATATAATATAGTCCATATAGTGTTATCCATCATGCACACGCAGCAGCTTACTGTATTATGAAACGCCCAGTATGCTATATACTCTTACAATGAAGTATAACTCTCCTCCTCCCCATTTTTCAGGTTCTCCTCCTTTGCTCCCTCCATACCAGAGAACGGCTCGGGGCCTCTATGATGTAAAGCAATATATCAGAGCTTTTGCTGCTGCTGGATTGTTGGCTGGTTGGTGCGGCGGCTCCGTCCGCGGTACGAGGAGAGGACATAAGGACTTCTTGCTGCCTGATTTTCCATTGACAATACTTAACCCTTTGGTGCTTTCGCTGCGCTGGTTCTGCAGTGGCCCTGACTATCCCGCCCCCCCACAGTGCCTTACTGCTCCACAGTCTTCCACTGACACTTTAGCTGAAACGCACAATGATTCCCGTATACAGGGAGCATCCGAACACTTGACGCACGTTGACCGAGCCGGGAAGGTTCACATGGTTGATGTCGGGGAGAAGTCGAACACCAGCCGTACCGCCATCGCTACAGCCATCATCCACCTGGGGCCAAAAGTCTTCAGCCTGGTCCAGTCCAACCAACTCAAGAAGGGTGATGTCCTCACCGTGGCGCAGATTGCCGGTATCCAGGGTGCCAAACTGACCAGTCAGCTCATTCCTCTATGCCATAACATTGACTTGAACCAGGTCATGGTTTCCGTGACGCTGGACCCCACACGTCTCACAGCCGTGATAACAGCAGAGTGTCGCACTTATGGTAAAACCGGAGTGGAGATGGAGGCCCTGACCGCGGCGAGCGTGGCGGCACTAACCATATATGACATGTGTAAGGCTGTCACTCATGACATGGTGATCCAAGAGGTAAAACTTGTAAGCAAGACTGGGGGGCAGAGAGGAGACTTCCACCGAGGTGAAGGAAGCTGAGAAACGTGTTGGAACTCCTAACACTACAGGCAAGGAGCTGAGAGTTCTATATAGTGGAGGTTTAAAACGATCCTCCGATCCCAGAGCAACAACGATGTCCGCACCACTGCTCTGTCTGCCTGATGCAATTAGTATGCATCATTAGTATAGGGCACTACATCTGCTGTGATTGGCCAGTACTACCCACATGAGCCTCACTGGCCAGGCAGAGCAGCTTGCAGTGTCTTTATACATATGTATGGGTAGTCAGAGAAGCCATGCGGCTGTCTTTCTTTCTCGCTTTAAAGCAATAGCGCAACTTCTGAACACAAGGTTTTTATCTCAGTATAAGGGCTCATTCACACGGGCGTATTTAGTTTTGCTGCGTATTCGCAGACTGAAAATGCTTTTTCCCTGCATATCTGCCCTGTTTGCATTTTGTTTTGTGGCCGTATTAAAGGTGTTTCTCGTGCGCACGAGAAAAAAGAAAAAAAACAAGCCAGTCCCATTGATTTAATGCATAAATATGCATGCAATGTCATTGACTTCAGTGGGCTATATCGGTCTACAATACAGACCAAAATATTGCATGCTGCTTTTTTTTTTCCATGCACGTAAATACGCAGGTCTGCATATCCTGATGCAAACCAATGGGGTTTCAGTGCTGCATAGTGTGTGAGTTGTGCGGCTTATTCTGTCCCGTGTGACAGTACCTAAGAAGCCATCATTACTGTGATAAGACGCCTCCAACATTTTAGCTCTTCTGGGTTTTCCAGGCAAAAACTATTGATGGCCTATTCACAATATCGATAGCAATCAACTGATCGCCCGAGCTGACTCAGTGTAGCAGGCTGACGATGCATCATAGGAGACGGGACTGAAAGTGGCCTGGATAGCTTCACTCCCCATTTATGTCAGTAGGGTTTGAAGCCACCTAGACCATGTCCTTTCCTATCCCCCATGACGCACATCCGGCCCCGCTGAACCTATAGCAGGTCGGGTGATCGGTGGGTCGCTAGGGATCCCAAGCTGTGGGTCCACAGCAATCAACTAACTATTGACGACCGATCCTGTGGGAAATTCTTTAGATGTATTGCTGGTTTGCTTTAGACTTCTGCATGGTTGGTGGGCAGAAACACTACATTTCCCAGAATGCTCTTCAACCAAAATTACGCTTTACAACACTAGACCAGCAGGGTGATTTCCACCTCTGGATCTTACTAGAGATACTGTGAATGATGATATGTGATAATTGTGAATGCAGCTCTGGATGTGACTAGAGTATAAGACAAAAACAAGGGTTTATGAAGTTTCGGCACGTTCCCATTTTTGCAAATCTCGATGTTTGAAAGTGAATCTACACTAGGCTATACTTCGGCCCCCCCCGTGCAGTGATTGTCCCCCAGCGCATGGCATGATGGGAGTGAAGTGCGTTCTGCGCTGGTGAAAAAGGTGAAAGGACCCCCAGGAGGCCTCGGCATCTCGTGTTCCCTTCTTACTCTGGTGACTCTTCTTACTTTGTGTTGATATTGTTGTGTTTTCTATCATGAATTAGATACATTGTAACCAGTGTGTTGCTGCCTACAATAAAGGATCCATTAATAATCTGCTGTGCGTTTACAGATCGGATACGACGGGGCAAGTAGGCTGGATTCATATAGGAGAGTGTGCTATCGGGCTGAGGAACTCAGAGCAATATCGCACTCGAAAATATGTGATTTTACACGTAATGTCTTTTGTGAGGAAAACGCATCACATTGCACCGCCACACATGCGATTTTTTTTTTGTCTCCACACGGCTGGAAATCGCATATTGTTTCAATAGTAAAAATGCATTTACACACGAGTGCAATGCAATTTTTTCTAGGGCATTATTGGGATGTGAGAAGCTGGATGGTCGTATCCATTAATTGTCCCCCACTGGCCGTTTTGACCAGACTGTTAGGGGGTGTTGGGACCAGTGGATGTGTGAGGGCACACAAGGTGACCGGGCTCAGGACCCACGACAGACCCCCAGTAAAGAGGAGCATCTGACCAGACTGTTAGGAGGTGTTGGGACCAGAGGATGTGTGAGGGCACACAAGGTGACCAGGCTTAGGATGCCCCCTACAGACCACAAGTAGAGAGGAGCATCTGACCAGACTGTTAGGAGGTGTTGGGACCAGTGGATGTGTGAGGGCACACAAGGTGACCAGGCTTAGGATGCCCCCTACAGACCACAAGTAGAGAGGAGCATCTGACCAGACTGTTAGGAGGTGTTGGGACCAGTGGATGTGTGAGGGCACACAAGGTGACCGGCTCAGGACGCCCCCGACAGACCACCGGTAGAGAGGGGCGTCTGACCATAATGTTAGGGGGTGTTGGGACCAGTGCATTTATGAGGGCACACATGGTGACCAGGCTCAGGACGCCCCCTACAGACCACCAGTAGAGAGGAGCGTCTGACCATAATGTTAGGGGGTGTTGGGACCAGTGCATTTATGAGGGCACACATGGTGACCAGGCTCAGGACGCCCCCTACAGACCACCAGTAGAGAGGAGCGTCTGACCATAATGTTAGGGGGTGTTGGGACCAGTGGATATGTGAGGGCACACAAGGTGACTGGGCTCAGGACGCCCCCTACAGACCACCAGTAGAGAGGAGCGTCTGACCAGACTGTTAGGGAGTGTTGGGACCAGTGGATGGGGGCCAACATGATGACCGGGCTCAGGACCACCGACAGACCACCAGTAGAGAGGAATGTCTAACCAGACTGTTAGTGGATGTGGGGACCAGTGGATATGTGAGGGCACACAATGTGATCGGGCTCAAGACCCCCGACAGACCACCAGTAGAGTAGAGTCTGACCAAACTGTTGGGGGTGTTGGGACTGGTGGATGTGTGAGGGCACACAAGGTGACCGGGCTCAGGACCCCCGACAGACTACTAGTAGAGAGGAGTGTCTGACCAGACTGTTAGGGGGTGTTGGGACCAGTAGATGTCTGAGGGCACGCAAGGTGACCGGGCTTAGGACCCCCTGCAGACCACCAGTAGAGAGGACCGTCTGATCGTCCTACAAGCACCAGCAGCTCCAACTGTTTAGTTGTCAGCCATCCAGAGACAGGGGGCGCCATCGTTGCACCCTGTTTCTTGGCTGAAGGACATTTGGTCTCATGACGCCCATGGCAACCCGGACGCCGTACACTTGTGTCCAGCCCCACTATGATCGGTGACTGCTATTGTCAGTGCAATACAGATGTACTGCAATGCATTATCATAGCGATCAGAGTATTTATGGTTCAAGTTCCCTACAAAGACTTTAAAAAACAAAAAAAACTTTTTTGCTGAATTTCATTGTTTGTTTTTTTAATACAAAGTTAAGTTACCACATATTTGGTATCATCATATCCGTAACAACCTGTACAATCAATTGAGCGCAATATTTATCCTGCAAGGCAAAAACTGTAAAAAACTAAAGAATGGAGGCAAAATACTTATTTTGTTCATTGCCTCCCAAAAAAACACACTGGAGCTGCTTTCACGCGCCGCACAAATATGAACCGCATTCTTTTGAGGGGGGTCATATACATGAGCAATTTTTTTTCTTGCATCACATTGTGGTGCTGGAAAAAAATTGCGCCATGTCCTGTCTTTGGGCGTTCCCTTGGAACGCCTCTCCCATCGTTTCGCTATCATAATCATATGATATCATTTATGCTCTAAAAAAAATTTTTTAAAAAAAACACTGGCGGAATGGAGGCTTTTTTTGCTCTGCTCTTCAAAAAAAAAAAAATGAGGTTTTACAACACATTACATGCACCTACAAATGGTACCAATAAAAACCACAGTTCGCTATGCAAAAACCAGGCCCTCATACAGCCAGGCTGAAAAATAAAAAGGTTATGCTTTTGAAAAGTGGAGATGAAAATACCCCAAAAAAAATCATTGCGTCCTTTAGCTAAAATAGGCCGCGTCACTAAAGGGTTAATGGGCCCCTGCACTGTTCATTTACTGTGAATAAGCCCTTAAATGCTCCTATGTACAGTGGGGTGAGCGACGCTCTACTATGGGGGGAGCCACTACACTCTTGATCTCAGAAGCTAATGCACACCACCAAAAATGGAGCTCATATTGGCTTCACCTACCATTCTGTTTACTATAGCACCGTCTGCCAAACTAGAACCAGTAGCTCATCCTGAGCCTCCTGTTTCATATATAGAATGACAGAACTGACATAGAAACCGGTAATCAGGACCGAGAGATGGAGGAGGATAGCAATAGACCTCACTATGCACTATTCATCAGTACTCACTGCCCTAGTATCTGCCACCCATATCTGTTACCAGACCGTCTCCCTCCTCACAGCAGCGCATTTGTGGCCCAGTCACACTTGGACGCTGCAGTGCATTATGGAGTTGCGGTGCGCGCCTGTGGTCACAGCTTCTTGGAACGGCTGCAAGTAAAACCAATTAAAAGGTGGAAGTAGCCAAAGTCCTTCTACTCTCCTAGTCTCCGATGGTTTCACCTCCCACGGCACTCTCACATCGTGTAGTTTTACCATAAATGGACGAACTGCGCAACCAGGCAGATGTAAACTTTATACATTTAACCCTGCATGTGCTGGAGTGATGCATAGTACTACAGGCGGGGATGACTGCAGAGAAATGTGAGGACAACGTCAATTCACCAAAATACTTTAGTATAGAGATTTCACTGAGGCGATTCTAATATTTTATTGCAGGATTGTCTCTTATAATGTATAACATAGGACCTAGATAAACACTGGACTTGCATCCTCTACTGTACTCCAGAGCTGCACTCACTATTCTGCTGGTGGAGTCACTGTGTACATACATAACTTATCCTGTACTGCTCCTGAGTTACATTCTGTATTACACTCCAGAGCTGCACTCACTATTCTGCTGGTGGAGTCACTGTGTACATACATTACTTATCCTGCAATGATCCAGCGTTATACGTTGTATTATACTCCAGAGCTGCAATCACTATTCTGCTGGTGGAGTCACTGTGTACATACATTACTTATCCTGCAATGATCCAGAGTTATACGTTGTATTATACTCCAGAGCTGCAATCCCTATTCTGCTGGTGGAGTCACTGTGTGCATACATTACTTATCCTGTACTGATCCTGAGTTATATCGTGTATTATACTGCAGAGCTGCGCTCACTATTCTGCTTGTGCAGTCACTGTGTACACACATTACTTATCCTGTACTGATCCTGAGTTCCATCCTGTATTATACTCCAGAGCTGCACTCACTATTCTGCTGGTGGAGTCACTGTGTACATACATTACTTATCCTGTACTGCTCCTGAGTTACATCCTGTATTATACTCCAGAGCTGCACTCACTATTCTGCTGGTGGAGTCACTGTGTACATACATTACTTATCCTGTACTGATCCTGAGTTACATCCTGTATTATACTCCAGAGCTGCACTCACTATTCTGCTGGTGGAGTCACTGTGTACATACATTACTTATCCTGTACTGATCCTGAGTTCCATCCTGTATTATACTCCAGAGCTGCACTCACTATTCTGCTGGTGGAGTCACTGTGTACATACATTACTTATCCTGTACTGATCCTGAGTTCCATCCTGTATAAGGCTGCCTGTCCATGGATGAATTTTCATTGCGTTCCTCGTGGTGATAATCCGGACGCGGGGAACGCAGTGAATGCTTTTTATAGCGTTGCTATGGAAAGCGCAGCCCCCCCTGTCCACAAACAAAAAATCCTAGTGATTCTCTGCTCGCAGGCGGCAAATCGCAGCATGCTGCAATTTGCCGTGATTCTCCGTGGTGAGTCTATCTGTTAGATAGGCTCAGTGCTGAAAATCGTCAGCAGGCTCCTGCTCCCCAGCGGCAGCTACCATGGCACAGATCCGCCGCGGGATATCGCTACGCCCATGGACAGGCAGCCTTATACTCCAGAGCTGCACTCACTATTCTGCTGGTGGAGTCACTGTGTACATACATTGCTTATCCTGTACTGCTGGAGTAACTGTGTACATACATTATTGCTTACCCTGTACTGATCCTGAGTTACATCCTGTATTATACTCCAGAGCTGCACTCACTATTCTGCTGGTGGAATCACTGTGTACATACATTATTTATCCTGTATTGCTCCTGAATTCCATCCAGTATTATACTCCAGAGCTGCACTCACTATTCTGCTGGTAGAGTCACTGTGTACATTCATTACTTATCCTGTACTGATCCTGAGTTACATCCTGTATTATACTCCAGAGCTGCACTCACTATTCTGCTGGTGGAGTCACTGTGTACATACATTATTTATCCAGTACTGATCCTGAGTTACATCCTGTATTATACCCCAGAGCTGCACTCACTATTCTGCTGGTGGAGTCACTGTGTACATACATTACTTATCCTGTACTGATCCGGAGTTACATCCTGTATTATACCCCAGAGCTGCACTCACTATTCTGCTGGTGGAGTCACTGTGTACATTCATTATTTATCCAGTACTGATCCTGAGTTACATCCTGTATTATACCCCAGAGCTGCACTCACTATTCTGCTGGTGGAGTCACTGTATACATACATTACTTATCCTGTTCTGCTCCTGAATTCCATCCTGTATTATACTCCAGAGTTGCACTCATAATTTTGCTGGTGGAGTCACTGTGTACATACATTACTTATCCTGTTCTGATCCTGAGTTACATCCTGTATTATACTTCAGAGCTGCACTCACTATTCTGCTGGTGGAGTCACTGTGTACATACATTACTTATCCTGTACTGATCCTGAGTTACATCCTGTATTATACTCCAGAGCTGCACTCACTATTCTGCTGGTGAAGTCACTGTGTCCATACATTACTTATCCTGTACTGATCCTGAGTTACATCCTGTATTATACTGCAGAGCTGCACTCACTATTCTGCTGGTGGAGTCACTGTGTACATACATTACTTATCCTGTACTTATCCTGAGTTACATCCTGTATTATACTCCAGAGCTGCACTTAGTCTTCTGCTGGTGGAGTCACTGTGACCATGCATTGCATTAACTGGGAACCATTCAGGGTCCGTGGAAACTTTGGTACCGTCCCTTATGAGCTCTGTATGGTCAGAATTTGGGGCAGTCCAGGCCTCTCAGTAACATTTTGTTCATTTTCCGTGTCTCTCACCCTGCAGAATAGATTAGTGGTGAGCGGGGCTTTGTGGTAAACTGAGGAATTCCGCACCTTGGACCCCTCCGTCTGGGTTCAGCGTCTTTTCCGCGGCGCAGTTTCTCTTCTTCGACGTCCAGACAGGAGGAAATACTTTTTGAATTCATTAGATATAGTGATTGATACCGTTCTGTAGCCAGTAGCCGCAGGCACATGATCATGTGTTAACATGGGGGACGTGATGGCAGCGCTGCATAATAGCAATATATGTTCAACGTAGCGCAGTCCGGGCGGCGAAGCGTCATATAAAACCTAAAGTATCGTTTTACAAAATGTGAAATGTGGGGATTTACGTGGAGCGATTCCAGGATCCTGTCTAATCACCAATACAGCGAACAGAAGGAAATATGATGTGACGTGTGGGTGATAACGACGTGGGTGGCGCGGGGTAAGGGGGTCATTCACCAAGAAATCATAAGCTAAACGGAGAAGGAATTAATATAATAGGCTTCTATTGGACTGGTTTGTTGAGCTCTCTGCTGCCCCCTGCAGAGACTAAAAAGTGTATGCTCTGCTGTAATGTATTGTGGAAGACTGTGATCTGGAACAAATTACAAAAATCAATGCATTATGGGAGCTCAGCTGGACTAGTATGGGAGAGTGTTTTGGGCATGCTGTGTGACTTTTTAAGGTAGAGGGAGGAGGTGAGCTGTGACCATCACCTAGTGACTTATGTGGGAGAGGGTTATGGGCATGCTTTGTGTTCTGTGCAGGTGAGTTGTAACAATCACCTATAAACTTCAATGGGAGAGGGTTCGGTGCATGCCATGCAAAATGTGCAGGGAGGAGGAGGTGAGCTGTGACCATCACCTATAGCGGTCTATGGGAGGGTGTTCTATGACCTGCACAGGGAGGTGGAGGTTTATTGTAACCACCACCTATAGACTACTATGGAAGACTGTTTTGAACATGCTCTGTGGTACAGGGAGGGGGAAGAGGTGTGCCATGACTATTATTGATATACTTCTATAGGAGAAGATTATGGGCATGCTGTGCAGCATATGTAGGGAGAGGCAGAAGATTAACTGTGACCATCACCTATAAATGTCGTCTATGTAAGGGTGCTCTATGATCTGTGCAGGGAGGTGCAGGAAGTGTGTTATAACCATCACATACACACAACTATGGAAGAGTATTTTGGGCATGCTCTGTGACCTGTGCAGGGAGGGAGAGGAGGTGAGCCTTTAACATAATCTATAGACTTCCATGGGAGAGAGTTGTAGGCATGCTCTGTGACATGTGCCAGAAGAGGGAGGAGGTGACATCACCTACAGATGTCTATGTAAGGGTGCTTCATGGCCTGTGCAGGGAGGGGGAGGAAGTGCGCTGTAAATCTATAGACTTCTATGGACAAATGTGTGCATGCTCTGCGACTTGTGCAGGGAGGGGGAGAAGGTGAGCTTTGACTATCATCTATAAACTTCTAGAGGAGAGTGTTGTGAGCATGCTCTGTGACCTGTGCAGGTAAGTGGAGGATGTGAGCTGTGACCATACCCTATAGATGTCTATGGGAGGGTGCTCAATGATCTGTGCAGGGAGGAGGATGAAGCATTGACCATCATCTATAGATTTTTATGGGAGAGGATTGTGGGTGTGCTCAGTGACATGCAGGGATAAGGAGGAGGTGAGCTGTGACTATCACATATGGATGTGTGATGTCTATGTGATGTTGCTCCATGGCCTGTGCAGAGAAGGAGAGGAAGTGTGTTGTAACCATCACCTATAGACTTGTATGGATAAATGTTGTGTGCATGCTCTGTGACTTGTGCTGGTAGGGAAGGATGAGAGATGTGACTATTCTCTATTGTGAATAGTCCTGAGTTATCTTACTCCAGTTTAATAATATAGGTGCCATGTGTCACTGTAACCTTGCCCTCTTATGATAAGGACATGACCGCTCAAGAAAGGAGACATGTTCTTTGCTATATACATTCTGGTGACTTATGTGCCATACATGTGTGTACTTATCCCAAATTCACAAACATGCTTTCTTTTAGAAAATCTGCATACCCTGGTCTAACTTGGACCTGGTAGGGGGACTGTTTCTTCTTATGGAGACCATCAACTTGACATGGGAAGCCTTATACATCATGCAATGATCCCTGGGTAAAATGTATGCAAATTAGCTCTCTTTCCAGGAAGAAGGAAGTTTATAATAACTTTCATGTTATCTCTGTCCTGGGATGGTACCTGCCTTCCAATAGGCAGCACTACAGTCCATGCCCGCCCATACCATTAGACTAAACTGATGAAAAAGTATCACAGAAAGGGAAATATAAAAAGAAACAATCACTGAAAACGGCCATATACTTACTGATACAGAAGGGCAAATATGTGCACTACCTCAGCATGCAGGCAGCCAAACTGCCAAATGAGAGAGCCACTCACACCTGTGGAGGACACCGATGAGACGGCCACTTACACAACCTCCTAATATAGAGGGGGGTAGCTGCTTGGTGTATAGTCCTACACAGAATAGATACAAAGTGCCAGACCATTCTGATACATGTGGTGCACCATGCAGACCAGAAACCTATTAATATTGCCATAATAGTTTGTCGGGCTGCTCTGCACCTCAAAAAGTGAGCCACATTGGCACTGTCACCCTGGGCTGCCCTGGGATTTAAAAGCTGTACTGCATGTGAATAATACATAATAAATGTGAGGTACTAGTTGGATTTTGGCCCAAATAGTTGAGCTCACAAGCCAATCATCAAGGCCCCTCGCATTTTGTGAGTCCCTACAATAATATAAATGTATCACAGAAACGGAAATATAAAAACAATCACTGAAAGCAGCCATATACTTACTGATACAGGAGGGCAAATATGTGCACTATCTCAGCATGCAGGTTGCTAAACTACCAAATGAGGGAGCCAATTACACCCGTGGAGGACACTGATGGGACAACCACTCACATAACCTCCTAATCTAGAGGGGGATGGATGCTTAGTGTATACTCTCACACAGAGTTGTGTGAGTGGCTGTCTCATCGGTGTTCTCCACAGGTATAACTAGCTCCCTCATTTGGCACTTTGGCATCCTGCATGCTGAGGTAGTGCACATATTTGCCCTCCTGTATCATTAAGTATATGGCCATTTTCAGTAATTGTTTGTTTTTATATTTCCCTTTCCGTGATACATTTATATTAGTGGAGGGGCTCACAAAACACGAGGGGCCTTGATGATTGGCATGTGAGCTCAAGTATTTTGGCCAAAATCCAACTAATTCCTCGCATTTATTATTCACATGCAGCGTGTTTTTTAAATGCCAGGGCAGCCCAGGGTGACAGTACCAATGTTGTTCACTTTTAAAGGTGCCGGGCAGCCCGCCAAACTATTGCGCATTATTAATAGGTTGTTAGTCTGCATGGTGCACCACATGTATCAGAATGGTCTAGCACTTTGTATCTACTCTGTGTAGGAGTATACACCAAGCAGCCACCCCCTCTATTTTAGGAGTTTGTGTGAGTGGTTGTCTCATTGGTGTCCTCCACTGGTGTAACTGGCTCTCTCATTTGGCAATTGGCTGCCTGCATGCTAATGTGGTGCACATATTTGCCCACAGAAACTGAGGACAATTTCAGCCAAAATGATCATTCATTGTGTGAAATTTAACAACAAATGATATTTTTGTCGAGTGATCATAGATGGTCATTGTCTGGAAAAAAAACATGGTCTGTGGAAGTAGAGATTATTTATAACCTGTGACCTGTGGAAGTGGAGGTTGTCTAGAGGCCATTTATGTTCTCCCATGAATAATCCTCTTCTCATTGCACATGGCTGTGAATTGGTCTACAGTGAAAACATAGACACATAGTGGCCTGTGGAAGTAGAGTTTGTCTAGAACACGTGGCCTGTGGACTTAGGGGTTGTCTAGAACCTGCGGGCTGTAAAAGTAGAGGTTAACTATAACTTGTGGCTTATGGAAGTAGGAGTTGTCTGGAACTCGTGATCTGTGGAAGTAGAGGTTAACTAGAACCTATGGCCTGTGGAAATAAAGGTTTACTAGAAACCATGGGTGGTGGAAGCAGAGGCTGTCTATACCCCGTGGAAGTTGCAGTTGCCTAGAACTTGTTATCTGTGGAAGTAAATATTATTTAGAACACGTGGCCTGTAGAAGAGATTCTCTAGAATCTGTGGAAGTAGAGGTTAACTGGAATCTGTTGCCTGTGAGAGTAAAGTTTAAATAGAAACCTGTAGTCTATTGAAATAGAGGCTGTCTAGCACCCATGGCTTGTGGAAGTAGAGGTTCTCTAGAACTTGTGACCTGTAGAAATAGAGGTTGTCCAGAACACATAGCCTATGGCTGTAAAGGTTATCTAGAATGCATGGCCTGTGGAAGTAGAGATTGTCTAGAACCTGTGGCCTGTGGAAGTAGAGGTCTACTAGAACCTGCTGTGTGTGAAAGTAGATGTTGTCCAGAAGACGTGCCATGTGAACGTAGAGATTGTCTAGAACCCATTTGTTTTCTTGCCCAAATAACCCTCACTTTAATGCACAGCTGTGTAGTGGCATGGTTTTTGGTCTACAGAGAAAAATGCAAAATGTAGTGGCCTATGGGAGTAGAGGTTGTCTAAAAGTTGTCACTCTTGGAAGTAGAGGTTAAGTAGAACCTGTGACCTGTGGAAGTAGAGGTTGTCTATACCCTGTGACCTGTGGAAGTAGGGGTTGCCTATAACTTATGACATGTGAAAGGAGAAGTTAACTAGAAACTATGGCCAGTGGAAGTAGAGATTGTCTAGAACCTGTGGAAATAGAGGCTGCCTAGAACCCATGACCTGGGGAAGTAGAGATTGTCCAGAACACATGACTTGTTGATGTAAAGGTTATCTAGAACATATGGCCTGTGGAAGTAGATATTGTCTAGAACTCATTCGTTTTCTTGCTCATATAATCCTCCTTTCAATTCACACAGCTGTAGAGTGGCCTGAGAAGTGGTTTACAGGCAACAAGTGTTAAATGTGGTGGCCTATGGAAGTAAAGGCTGTATAGAACCTGTCACTCTTGGAATTAGAGGTTTACTAGAACCCATGCCCATGGAAGTAAGGATTAACTAGAAACCATGGTCTGTGGAAGCAGAGATGGTCTAGAACCCATTACCTGTGGAAGTAGAGGTTATCTAGAACCCATTTGTTTTCTTACCTGAATAACCCTCCTTTCATTGCACACAGCTGTGAAGTGGCAGCAGGACATTCCATTGTCGTACAGCAGACTGCCTCCCCAGGTTGCACAGACTTGTTGTAGGCTCCTCTCATCCATCATCAGAAGACTACCAACAAATCCACGTTGCCTACGGATAAGGAAGACGAGGACAGTTGTATGTTCTGTATTTAAGGCATCCTGAGAGGAAGATAAGCAGCAATGACATTTTATCGTAGATTTTTGTGACGTTGAGCACGCTGCTCTCTTGCGGCTTGTTGTGACTCATCTATGTTCTGTTACTCATAGTTTGGGATGCCGGATTTCCCCCTTTGCGTCGCTCTTGCCAGCGGGTAGAACAGATTTCATTCAGTGGCCAAATCTTTGTATGTAATAATGTCCATAAAAGTCAGAACAACGTCTGGAAATTTACATTCAGGTTTTGCGGCGGACGATGAATGACTACAGTTTGGAGCCGGCCCTGTAAGAACCACATGATATATGGACCCTTTATAGAACGCGATCCATCATGGTTTTCAGAAGACCACAAATCATATATCTGCTTCCATACCCAGGGTTAGGGGAACGTACTGCACGCGCAGAGAAACACGCAGGACCAATGGAGACTTCAGCAGGACCCCCTTCCACTATGGTCTGTACTGATGTTATAGGTTTGTGGCATGTTCCATGTTACAAAGGTATTATATACAATGCCTCATGGAGGCGACATACTGAGGCACAGGTAGGTTGTCATATAGAATCCATCCACATGGGTTTGTCATGTGGTTTATAGCTGGTTGTGCACTGTGATGTGAGTTCTGCGCACTGTGGACTCCGCTTGCAAACCTCCAATCTTCATCTTTCTTCAGGATGGACTTCAAACGGGAGGGGCTGATGCAAATAGACCCCCAAAGGGGGCATTTATGTGGTTTTGTTGGCAGATATGGTTGCGGTCCAACAAAGGAGTATCCATGGCCTGGGTTGGTATTGCATTGAATTTAGTGGGAGCTGCACCTGCACTACCAACCCGGGCCACTATGCTGTGGTCAACACTTTCTGCTTCCTGTGCTGACCACGATGATAATGGTGCCCAGGAATCAGCTGATCATCAGGGATCCCAAGTGGTGGATCTCCACCAATCATCTACTGTATTGATAACATGTTGGTCATTAATAGAAAAAAAAGTCCTGGAATATCCCTTTAATGGACTGCTAGTTCCCTTCCGCTGTGAGCCTGGTGGATCTGCCATGACAGCTATGAGGATATGTTTGTCACAGAGGTATTGAGGTTGGGACCGGCCGCACACTGAGCTTTGGATGATGATCATCTCCTTGCTCTGATTCCTGTGCTATTCTTAGTGACATCACACATTTCCAAAAATGTACAACATTCCTCAAGAAAGAAGCGAGGAACTGAGGCACCTTAAAGGGGAACAGCCTCCATGAAGAGCAGCTCCTCTCCCTCCTTGCTCAGTTTATCGCCATGTCTACAAGACATCAGACCTGTAGGGATGTATGCAGACAAGTCAGTCATTCCAAATGATTTTATTTGCTTTTGCACTAATTATCTGCAGCCACCACTAGGGGGAGCTAACTACATTCATTTATATTATTCTACACTTTATAGTGAGCTCCCTCTAAAGGTGGCTGTACATATATGTATACACTGAGCTCCATCTAGTTGTGACTGGATATAGCTGTATATAGTGAGCTTCCCCATAGTGGCAACTGTACATATCTGTATACAGTGAGCTCCCTCTAGTTGTGATTGTAAATATCTGTATGTAGTGAGCTCCCTCTAGTGGTGGCGATATATAGCCATATGTAGTGAGGTACCCTTAGTGGTGCATGTATATATGTGTATATAGGGAGCTTCCCCTAGTGGTTGATGTATTGATTTGTACACAATGAGCTTTCCCTTATTGTAGCTGTATAAATCTATATGTAATGAGTTTCACCTAGTGGTGGCTGTATATATCTGTAAATAGTGAGCTCCGCCTAGTGGTAGCTGTATATAGCTGTATATAGTGAGCTCCCTCTAGTTGTACATAGTGAGCCCCCTCTAGTGTTGGATGTATATAGTTTTATGTAGTGAGCTTCTCAATAGTGACAGCTGTATATATCTGTATACAGTGAGCTCCCTCTAGTGCTACTTGTATATATCTGCATGTAGTGAGCTTCCTCTAGTTGTGGCTGCATATATCTGTATGTTGTGAGGAACCTCTAGTGGTGCATGTGTATATTTGTGTATATAGGGAATCTCCCCCTAGTGGAATATGCATATATGTGTATACAAGGAGTAACCCCTCATGGTAGATATAAAATGTGTACACAACGAGCTTCCCCTGGTGGTGGCTGTATAAATCTATATGTAAGGAGTTTCCACTAGTGGTAGTCTATATACCTGTAAATTGTGAGCTCCCTCTAGTGGTGGTTGTGTATATCTGTACACATAAAGCTTCCTCTAGTGATGGCTATATAAATTTATATGTAATGAGTTCCCCTGAGTGTATCTATCTGTACATAGTGAGCTCCCTCTAGTGGTGGCTGTATATATCTGTACGTAGTGAGCTCCCTCTAGTGGTGGCTGTATATATCTGTACGTAGTGAGCTCCCTCTAGTGGTGGCTGTATATATCTGTACGTAGTGAGCTCCCTCTAGTGGTGGCTGTATATATCTGTACGTAGTGAGCTCCCTCTAGTGGTGGCTGTATATATCTGTACGTAGTGAGCTCCCTCTAGTGGTGGCTGTATATATCTGTATGTAGTGAGGAACGTATGTGTGTGTGTGTGGTGTGTGGTGTGTGGTGTGTACAGGGAGTTTCCCCCTAGTAGTAGATGTATATATCTGTATACTGCAAGCTTCCCCTGGTGATGACTGTATTAATCTATATATAATGAGTTCCCTCTAGTGGTAGTGTATATATTTGTATATAGTGAGCTCCCTCTAGTGGTGGCTGTGTATATCTGTACACATGAAGCTTCCTCTAGTGAAGGCTACATAA
This sequence comes from Eleutherodactylus coqui, assembly GCF_035609145.1. Taxonomy (NCBI): domain Eukaryota; kingdom Metazoa; phylum Chordata; class Amphibia; order Anura; family Eleutherodactylidae; genus Eleutherodactylus; species Eleutherodactylus coqui. The sequence continues at coordinate 23,936,253 of NC_089839.1, read as the reverse complement.
ATCTGTTTACAGTGATCTTTGACTATAGACACTTGCAACATTAGTTGAGACCCTTGTGGAAGGTATTACATGGTTGTGTAAACATTCTTAAACCTATTTACAGCTTTGGTAAGGGCCTCAACTGACACTGCAACTGACTACTGTGGTGGCTATAAATACTGTGCTCCCCCTAGTGGTGGTTGTATATAATGTACTTCCCCTAGTGGTGGCTATATATATCTTTATATGCTGTGCTCTTCCTAGTGGTGGCTGTATAAATCTGTATATATTGAGCTCCCCCTAGTGGTGATTGCATATATCTTTATATACTGTGCTCTTCCTAGTGGTGGCTGTATAAATCTGTATATACTGAGCTCCCCCTAGTGGTGGCTGTATATATCTGCATACAGTGACCTCCCTCTAGTAGTGTCTGTAAATATGCACACAGTGAGCTTCCCCTAGTGGTGGCTGTATAAATATGTATACAGCAAACTCCCCCTAGTGGTGGCTGCAGGAAAGTAACATTTTATCATGTACTAAGACTATGACTATGTGAAAGAGGTTCGAAGCTTCTATGCAAGGTGAATTTCTTCCTTCTTGACCACATCACACATTGCAATAATGTATTAATAGTGACTCCTTAAGACAGAGCGCAGGATAGAACACAGGCACCAAAGCATCTTAAAGGAGGACCCTCTCCATAATGGGGAGCTGCTCCTTTGCTTGGTTCTCCAAGGATATTACCACCACAGGGAGGATGTTCTGCGGCACTTATCACCATGCGTTCCATGTGGTTTCTGGAAAGAAGTAGTCCGAGCCCTTCAGTCCAAGTCCCTCCTGTTCCCCCTGATCCTGCATGATGCCCCCACCAGGGAGCCTTCTCTAACCAGAGGCTTGAGAGGTTCAGCTCAACAAGATAGGCTATCAGCAGCAATAGGAATAATTGAGGTGTGATGCGTTCAGCGCCCCATGTCTCCCTGTATCAGTAAATACTATTTACCTTCATCCTGATAACTATAAAACCGCCATGTCTGCAGGCAGAGCAGTTAATAAGCGCTGGCTCCCACCCCTCCGCTCGTGCAGCGCCTTGTATTCGCAGCGTTGATAGTAAGCAGAGCCGCGCTGCGCCTGTTTTGCTCTGTGGTTTTTGGATTTCTCCAGCTCAGAAAATTTACTGTTTATTTGTCTTTTTATAGAGTCACATTCCAGTGGAAAAAGATGCCCTGAGATAGGGCCAGGCCTAGGGAAATTAAGCCCAGCTGGTCGGAGGGGCCTCGCAGCAAGAATGAGGCTTTTATCAGGGAGACTGTTCTCTGCAGGGGGACTGGAGAGGTAGTGGGTGCAGGGCCCAGGGCTACAGGAGAGGAGGCAGCGGGCCAAGTAAGGGATACAGAATAGATGGCGGTGGGGGTGCATGTTATAATTCAATATAGCATTCCAGGACTCCAAGAAATCATGCAGGTGGCTGTAATATACACAGAGCCGCATGATGGCACCTGGAGAGCTCCTAGCTAGAAGAGGGGCTGTAGATTTTATATAAAAAGGTGGCAAATCTGATTATTTTTTTTTTATTTTCACTAATTCTCCGCAGTCACCACTAGGGAGAGCTCACTGTACACAAACACATACAGCCCCCACTAGGGGGAGCTCAATGTACACATATACAGCCACCACTAGGAAGAGCTCAATGTACACGAATATATACAGCCCCGACTAGGGGGCGCTCACTGTAAACAAACATATACTGCCACCACTAGGGGGAGCTCACTACATGCTGTTATATGCAGCTATCCTTATAGTGAGCTCACTATATACAGATATATGCAGCCACCACTAGGGGGAGCTCACTGTATACAGGTTAATTCAGCCACCACTTGGGGGAGCTTACTACATGTAGCAACCACTATAGTGATTTCACTATACACAGATGTATGCAGCCACCACTAAGGTGAGCTCACTGTAAATAGTTCTATACAGCCACCACTAGGGGGAGCTCACTACATACAGATGTATACAGCCACCACTAGGAAGTGTTTACTGTATACAGATATATCATGTCAACATTAAGGGCAGCCCTCTGTATACAGCTATATATAGCCACTACTAGGGGAGCTCATTCTATATCTATTTATAGAGCCACCACTAGGGGGTGCTCACTAGGGCGCTTTGATTGTACTAGTGTGTATGGAGGGAGCTCTGCAAGCAGCTGTGTTTATGGAGCAGAAAATGATGATGCGGGACACATCCAGTTGTGGGAAAAGATAAGAATCTATTAATTCCTGGACATGCCTGAAATAATTCTCTTTTTTTCTATATTCTTGATGTCAATTATTTTTCTGCAGAAAGCAATTTTAAAAATAATTTGCATGTAGAGGCTGGAGCGGGTGGGAAGAACATACGTGTTCAGCTGTACCCACACACGGATTAGAGATGACATTTAACTATTGCTTTCTGCTATTAATAAAAAATCCAGTCTATTGAGTGAGTGTACTTATCTACTGAACCACCTAAAAAACCTTCCCTGAAAAGTTGACATAGCACTTGAGGTGGGCATATACATTAGATTATGCTGGGCGAAGCTAGCTGACCAAGTGTGCATGTGTATGGGGAGATTGAGAGGAATAACTGTAAGGGCTTAAACACATGGGCATGTTGTAGCCCCGTTATGCGGCCGTGATAACAGGACAGAACAAAACCATTGATTACAATGGTTTCGTTCGGTTGAGCAGTCACGTGCATAATGTATGCTATGAGTGGCATGAACTAGATTTCCACTGCTGGACAGGAAGTCACTGAAGTATACATTTTTTTATTTTACACAGTCCTGGAAAACCAGCTAACTATTGTATCAGTATAGTAATTTTGCTCACTGAGCCAACAACCTTTTTGGTTGTGTACAATTAAACTGTACACACTGACGGACTTATCCAACATGCTCGCTCTGTAGGTAAAACACAATCTAATGATTTATTTAATCTCAATTGTGCATGCTTATCAGTGTTGTTACTCACTGTACCGGCTCACCACCTTTAATCCATAAAGAAATCTGCATTTAATTATTGTACCAAAAATTGTAAATTAAAATGATTTGCTGACACTTTGTATTTAAACATGATGATTAGGAACTGAACCATACATATACTCACTACTGTATTTTCTTGAAAATAGGACCTACCCTGATAATAAGACCTATTCAGTTTTCAGGGGAGGCTTGAAATATAAGGCCTCCCCCAAAAATAAAGCCTAACTAAACTGCAGAAAAATAAAACCTATACTCATCTGGTCCGCGGTGTCCCGAGCTTATTCCTGGTGACAGGGCTTTGAATACCCCACCTCCAGCAAAGCGAGCGCTGTGATTGGCTCATCGAGCCCCAGCCAATCACAGCTGGCCCTCAATGAGCCAATCACAGCCACTCAGTGATGTCATTCACGCCAGTTTGGTTTGGTCTACAGGAGTTCAAACCGAACCAAAACTTAACCTATATCCCTAAAACTGGTGTATACAACTGTCTATAAGAGCCATAAAACTCCTCACGAGGCTCAGTGGTTAGCACTGTTGCCTTGCCGTGTTGAAGTCCTAGGTTCAAATCTGACCAAGGACAACATCTGCATGGAGTTTGTATGCTCTCCTTGTCTGCGTGGGCTTCCTCAAGCTCATACAAACATTCATACGAACTCCATGCAGATCTTATCATTGGTCAGATTTGAACCTAAGACCCTAGTACAGCAAAAGTAACAGTGCTAACCACTTAGCCACCACCCGGAAGGGATTTTAGTGTCTTCAGTGACATGGTTCGGTTTGCTCAACACCAGTACTTACCCACTTATCCAATACAGTGTATTGAATTATAATGCTGGATCATTCTAATGCATTCTGAACCACTTATGATAGTGTATTGCATTAGTGTATTTGTGCATTGTGCTGTAGGAGTACTTACTCACTGAGCCAGCATTGTATGTATTTATTTACTAATCACTGGGGATGAGTTATGAAACCAAAAAAGATGCAGATAATCTTTTTCCCAAAAGGCCTCCTCGAGGGCTCGATTCTACCTGGTTGCCCCATTTGCATGTTTTTGCTCACTGAGCCAATGCAGCAAAACGTATTCAGTCGTTCTACCAGACCAGCAAACTGAACCAGACACACTGGAACCAGCATTGTCCATTATCTGAATGAAGTTCTGTCCCCTATAGAGATAAATCAGACGCAGAGCCGTAAGTGAAGGGAAATTATATATCCATAGAAGTTTATTTCTCTAGTAGGACAGTATATTCTAATAAAAGGTGCAGTTAAAGGTACAGTACACTACAAATTTAATTTAAGTCATTTTATAGTTTTAACCCAACGAACATTGCTCCCACAAAAATTAAAAACAATCGCAGTATCTCCTGGCCAGAGACAAGATGGCGTTGTTTATAATATACAGATGAATGGATAGTATTGAACCTGTGCCAGCGCCCCCTACTGTTACTAACGTACATTAAGAAATACAATGTTACAAAAATATACAGGATATTAACACCGTTCCCTTTATATTAATACTGACAAGTTCTCCTTTAAGTCGCTTCTCTCCTGGTAAGACTTCACTAAAAGCCATGAAAAAGTGCAAACTTCTTACAACTTTTGCAGCCTCGTCCTCTTTGTCATTGGGATTGTGACCCGGAGTGCTGGACCACACATCCTAGGAATTAGAACTGTACCCCGTGCCCCACCCTCTGGTACAACCAGCTGGAAGAATTAACTTTTTTGGCAGATTTCCACTGTTGTGCAACTTTTACATGTGACTTTTGTGCCTTCCTGCAACCTGGATAAGTAAACTATATGGCTGTGCAAAGTGTTCATTGTGCTTTTAGGGGTCTTGTGGCTTTATCTCCTGCTGCCCGCGCTGCTTGTACAATGATGGGCATATGATGTGTACGGCCACAATACTGGCACATACCCTGTTTCCCTGAAAATAAGACGTAGCATGATTTTCCAGAAGTTTTGAGGATGCAAAATCATTTTTCAGGCTTTTTGAGGATGCTTGAAATATAAGCCCTACTCCAAAATTAAGCCCTGCTAACAGTTAATTTAAAAAAGTCAATTTAAATAGTGTCCAGGCAGCTATACATGTCAAAAAGTTAAACCTTTTTGAACAAAAATTAAAATAAGACACTGTCTTATTTTCGGGGAAACACGGTAGTATGACCACAGCTGTAACACTGGGGGTATAATGAAGCCTTCCTATCAGAGCAGCATCTCTGGCATTGTATGGCATTACTTCATCAGTCCCATAATATCCCAGTGGGCACAGCATGCAAATTAGGGCTGCGCCCTTCTCATTCTCTGCTGAAGTACTCTGTGCTGCTGGTGATTGTACTCCTTCCACTACGTAACTCTTAGGCCGCTTGACACAGCCGTGAAACTAGCACAAGGTTTGTGTGTTGCGAGACGCACAAATCTCGCATGAATATGATCCCCATTCCTTTGAATAGAGTCATGTACATAAGCTGCATGTCTTATCTCTTCGTGTTCCTCGGATGGCATCGTCCGTTGATTTCAATGGGAGCTAATGAGAAAAAGGTTTGGTATCGTGTCAAGGCTGGTTTAGGCACAACGATTATTGCTCAAAAAAATCTTTTGAGCGATTTTCGAGCGATAATCGTTGGGTGTATACAGCCGGGCGCTCCGAGCGGGGGATGCAGAATACAAGTGGGGTGTCCTTGCTTGTTTTCTGCATCCAGCTGTTCCCCGCTCGCAGTGCCTAGCTGCTATACAGCCAAGCGCTCAGAGCGGGGTATGCAGAACACAGCTGGACCGCTCTGTTCTTCATGCCCCGCCTGTCATCAGGGAGCAGTACACAGCTGAAACAATGGTATCAGCTGTATCCCGCTGTGAGTCCCTGATAACTGATCGCTGATCTTTCAGCACGCTGAAAGACCATTAATGATGAGCGACGGCTTAACGAAAACTCTACGATGTCAGTGCAGTTAGACACAACGACTATCGCTCAAAAGACAGTTTTGAGCGATTTTTGAGCGAAAATCGTTGTGTCTAAAAGGGCCTTTAACCAGTAGAGCAAAATGTGATTGTTCTCAGCAAGAGAAACCAAGTAATCCTGTAGATTTGATACCTTTTAATGGCTGACTAATATATATGATGTAATTTCAATGGAAGCTTTAATGCATCTCATGCCGTGCGATGTGCATTCGAGTGCGATGCAAGGTTTCCCATTGAAATCAATGGGAAACCCTTCCGATCCTCAATGCGGAAGAGGATTGGAAACTCGCAACAAAGCCTCGCATCTGCAGGTAAATCGCACGTTCATGAGAGCGATATTGGGCTGTATTTCACAACCCAATATCGCGCTCGCTCGGGTGTAGATAGTCTTAGTCGGTGACTTTCCGGTACACGTCTGTATTCCAGATGCATAAATGTGGCCGAAATACGCTGGTGTGTCACCAACCCCTCTCTAACCAATCCCACCACAGTCTTTACCATAAGCTGAAACCCACAGTTTAACTCTAGTGGGCCCCTGAGCCCCCCAAATTTTCGTTTGCACTAACAGACTTACTTTGTCTGTGATCGGCGCGCTTCTCTCCTGAAATGCTCTGTGCTGTGGGGAGTACCGCTACTTCTACTGTACAACTTCCACCATGTGAATTCCCAATTGTGTTAGTTCTCTTCCCCAAATAGTTGCTGGTACCCCGTAGCCCCATCTCTATTCCTGAAATACTCTGTGCTGATGAACATACTTGTATTAGATCAAGTCAATACAGTTAAGACGCAGTTGGTTAAGAAGCAATGATCAGTGGTAAGAGCAGAGATAAGCGGCTCCTACAGTGGAGCAATCGTTATACTTCACACAGTCATCACTCTCAATGACTCTGGTCCGACGGTCACATGCTGTAACATCACTGCTCACCTCACGGAAACACGAGGATCCATCGCCAGACATCACACATATCCACATACACATCAGTCTATATCTACTTACATGTAAGACAAGCACGACCCTAGAGAGCAGCGGGGAATGAACTCTCCAAAAGTTCGGTTTGGCTGGTTTGACAAATTTGGCCAAAAAGTTTCGTTTGGTCTGAATTAGCTTGAACTGTAAAAAAGACGGGGGACAAAAAAGGAGAAGGAAGAAGGATGAAGAAAGCAGAAGGAAGTAGAAGGAATGAGAAGAAGGAAGGAGGGGGAAGAAGAAAGATTAAGCAGAAGGGGTGAGAAGAGAGAAGGAGGGGAAAGTGGGATGAAGAAGGTAGAAATGAAAAAAGATGAAGACGGAACATGAAGGAAGAAGAAGAAGGAGGGGAAGAAGGAGTAGGAAAATGACTGAAGAAGAAGAAGGAGGGGAAGAAGGAGAAGGAAGATGACTGAAGAAGAAGAGGGGGAAGAAGGAAGATTGAGAAGAAAGATGAATCAAGAAGAAGGAGGGGAAGAAGGAATATGAAGCAGAAGGCATGAAAAGAAAGAAGGAGGATAAGAAGGGGGATAGAGAAGAAGAAGGTAGGCAAGAAGAAAGATGATGGAAAACGGAGGGGGAAGAAGAAAGATGAAGAAGGAAAACAAATGAAGAAAAAGGAGGAGAAGACAAATGAAGGGGAAAAGGAAGGGGAAGAAGGGGGATGGAGAATGAAAATGAATGAAGAAGAAGGAGGAGGGGAAGAAGAAAGATAATGAAGGAAGAAGATGACGGAGGGGAAGAAGAAAGATAAGGGTGTTAGAAGGAAGATGACAGAAGTAGAAGGCAGATGAAGAAAGAAGGAGTTAGAAGAAGTGCTATTTTAGTGGGTTCGGCAGAGTGGAGCTGCCTGAGGTTTGGGTCTGCGCCGAACTGAACTTTTAGCAAGGTTCGATCCAAAATAGGATTCCATTGGGTTCGTTCAAACACTGCTAGAGAGGAGCTGGGTCAGCAACGAAAACATTGGAAGACCCAATCACAACTTACTGGCTTCCATTCACTGCAACAAATCACTCTGTGCGCCCTGACAGCAGGCAAACTATACCTTCAAACATAAACTCACTCCTTCAAGGGACTCTCCACCCGCCAGCCTGATAACGGGCCCAGTTTTCTCAGTCACCTTCCAGACCCACCAGTCTTATGCAAGTAAAACGTTCTGCAGCTTTCTAAAAGACCATTTCAATTCCTCACCATTTTCAAGATCTCTGTTTGCTGACAGTGAATGAGAACATTCTTGTTTTATATTCAGGAGGTGACTACCCATCCCGACCTCATACTGGGGGTATGCTATAAGCAGACTTTTTTCAGCCAGTTTTTCAAACTGTACCGTTAAAGCTACAGGTGCACCACAGCGCCCTCCTGTGGACAATGGTACTACAAAAGGTCTGTTTGTATTCCCGACCTCACAGCTGAGAGTTTGTTACAACTATATCTAGACAATCCTAAGACTAGGTACACATTAGTGTATTTTGGGACTGTGCGCTGTATGTATAATTCCACGGACAGCACACGGCCCCATTATAGACTATAGGCGGTACACATGAGACCTATGGCCAGCGTGAAAAAGCTCATGGCATGTTTCACCAGTATTTTGTGAGCCAAAACTAGAAGCGGGTCCAAAATACGGAAGAAATGCAAATCTTTCCATTATGATGAAAAATACGCCCGTGTGAAGGAGCCCGACGGCTGAGCGTGATATTGGGCCATGAACAAATGTTGCCCTCAACAGCGCGGATTTGAAACGTTTTTGTGTAAGCACAGCTCTTCCCATCACTTAAGTACAGGTGCGATCCTCCAGCAGGGCTTTCATCAGCTGCGCCGGAGGATCGGAAATGTTTCCCATTGTTTTCAAAAAGAAACCTCACACGTCATGCGATGTGTTTGATAACAATGGGTGATGCTTTACAAGGGAATGCTCAAAGATAGGACATGCTAAGATTTTTTCCGCACCATGAAGCGATGGTGCGGAAAAAATAATCGCTCGTATATATGACCCCATTCAAGAGAATGGGGTTCATATTCATGAAAGATTTGTAATGCACATATCTCGTGCAATATTCACTACTGCGTGAACGCGGCCTGAGGGCTCATTAACACAAGTGAATTTGCGCAGCTAACTTACATGCGCAAAACAATGTGACTTTTAGAACAATGGTTTCCTATGGAAATGTTTAGATAAAACAATTTTAGCCACACATGCTTGAAAATATAGGACCTGGCCTATCTTTAATGTGCAAAGCACGCAGTTTCAATAGATTCCTATGGGAGACTATGTGAGTCTGCCAGCAAAAGGAGATGAAGGGATTCCAGGGGAACCCCCCCATCCCCGCTGAGATGAAGGGAGTCCCTGGCAATGAAGGGAATTCTTGGGGGAACCCCCTTCAGAGAGAAGAAGGGAAGCCCCTTAATCTCCCCAGGGGATCCATTCATCTTATCGAGGCTAGAGGAATTCCCCAGCAGCAGGGAATCTTTCCCAGCCCCGCTGCTGGGCAATTCCTCCAGACCCACTGCTGGGGAATCCCTCTTGCCTTGCTGAGATGAAGGGATTTCCCTGTGGTTTCCCTTCATCCCCGCCGGGGACTAACAGGAACTTATAGTGGGACAGTTAAACTTACTGTTCAGCCGAAGGAGAGACTTCGGGGCTAATGGGGCGATCTCTCTCTCATTCATGAACTCCCAAACAGCAGCAAATGTTTTCCGTCACTCATTTGCATTGTTTCAATGCTGATATAGCTTGGGACTTCTGCTTGGAAAAATCAACTGTTCATGTGATTTTTTTTTTTTTGCGCGCAGAATATTAACACAATTACGTGCCCTCGTGAACAAGCCCTAAGGCTGCTATTAAATACAGTGTTTCTTCCCTGCAAAGCACGGACGGAGAAACCCTGATTGCAGACAGGGAGGCATGTGCCTCTTCATGCATTATGTTTGCTTAACACATAACGTAAATGCAGTGGAAAATTTGCAATGAATCTGCAGCGGTTTTTAAAAATGCTGCGGGTTCTAACTACACAGAATGCCTATTTATACTGTAAATCTACGCTGCGGTTTCAAGCCTCGAAATACAAGGGTTAAAATCCACAGCATTCCCGCAAGTAAATCTTTGGCCAAACAGCGCCATCTAGGTGCGGATTTTACCACTGCGCATTTACTGCATATTTACTGTGCGTTTTCATGCCATGTGAAGGCATCCTGAGATGCATCTTGGGGATGTCCATGCACCTAAAAAGAAATCTATGCCAGTCTGGGGCGTCCTCGCCTCCTCTCAACAAGCCAAGATCAAAAGTTGCAAAAGCAGGCGGACAATGCAAAACGTCGCAATATTTTTTAGCAAGATGGACGTGCGCAAAAAAACGGTGACACCAGTTGTGATTTGGTAAAACACCCAAAATTACAATGCAGCTTTTCGAACATTTTGGCATAGAATCTACCCTGAGATGCAGTATAAATGTGACAAGCAAAACTGCCAAATTTTGAAAACGTGCAGAAATTTGAAACGGAACACACAAGCAACGTCAGCTGACTGAAACCGTGGGAACGTTAAAGGTCAATTAAATAAAACCTGATAATGAATAATCCCCCGTGAGGAACTGAGGTATAAAGTCTTTAGGAAGTTGCAGAACTTTTCATCAAACAGTGATAATGATTCATTTCCATAAACCTGGAGCCCCCTTTAATCATCAGGAGCCCCCTTTAATCATTGGCATCTCCATATTCTATCTGCTCTCTGTCTATAGAGACATTAGTAGAGTTTGGATCTTGTAGCGTTGTGTGTGACAAGTTGTATCATTTCATGTATCAAACTTCATCCCATATTGCACAATGTATCGATTCTCCATCTTACCTGGAGAAAGTTTGCTTCTTGCTTTGTATTTCCGCCCTTTTTCCAGAAACCACTACGGCTGACCCTTTCTCATCACACCCAGTTACAGGACTGTCCAGTTTAGCCTGGGGTTGCATGGCAACTTTGGCCGTGACAGGGGTTGTGTGATTAACAATTGCCTTGTAGCACTGCGACTGCTATTAAGCCCAATGGAACCGCGGTGCGAGTCGCAAGTTGCTGAGATGGAAAAAAATCCAACCTGGTTGACTTTTTTGCCATCACCTGGTCGCGGCAACCTGGAACTCGCACTGCAACTCCAATAAGTTGGTCTTTGGCCACTCAACCAACGCTGACGTGTAACCCTAGTCTAACTATGTGAAAGAAACAGGCAGTAACCCCAATACATTGATCTATTATTTAGCGAATGTCTTACGGAAGATAAAATATGTCTTCAGCACTTTGAACCTACATGCACCCCGATCACCGTCGATCATCCCCACAGAAAACCTTTTGCCAAAACTTTTGGCATGAAGCCAAATGTATAAAAATATTTGCTTCTGGTATGGCTTGGTGCTTTCATGGCATCCGAGGAAGTACAAAAGCAGCTACAGAACTTAAAATACGATTCCAAATATTTCCCATCATTCATCATGTTGTATTTCCCTTCTTTTATGTCGAAAACCCATTAAACAAAGGAAATTTGCATCAAAACCAGTCACCGTGTCACATATATATATTATTGCCACAAAAGGTACCAAGGACCATGTCCTCCAGAACTCCATGGTAAGTGCTTCAGGTCCAAAGAAGTGACTTGGTCCTACTACTGAGTTTCTTATTACTGGAGGCCATGATGTGGTGGGAGATGTGCAGGACATGATAATAAAACCTCAGGGCAGTTGTTGCATGTAGTAATGACAAAATGTTCTCCACCAGTAGACCCAAGACTATGACCAGCATTAGGTTAGTTGCTCATTGACCCGATTAGTCCAGGACTGCTCAAATACATGAGATCTTTAATCCAGCACCAACCAACCTCAATATGGAAACCTGCCTCATTTTCCAGTAGACCCAAGTCTTCGATACCTCCAATGTTGAGTATAAGGTTAATGTTCCATGGCCCCTCTTGCCACAGTTGGTCCAAAGACATCTCAAAAAGATTTCCACATTCGTTTAGGATCAGGATGGAATAGAGATTTTACTAAGACTCCAGTAGATGCTACAACCAGCATTGAAGACAGTTCTGTGGTGCCTCGTGATGAAGAAAGTTGTACAAGACAAGATGTCTCTAGTGGTGTGCATCCACTTGTGAACATCCAGATGTTACATAAATGTTTCTCCAATGTTCCATAGATAATATTTGAAAGTTTTGTGGTTCTTCTTGCTGTACATTGTCCAAGATGTTTCCATTGATGGTTCACAGATGATCTCCCTCTAACCAATGGCATACGAGGTAGTCATGAGACCCAAGACTATGACCAGCCTTGTACTGCATATGAAGGTGACATTTTTTAAGCTCTGTGACACCACTAATGGTTTTAGACTTCTCGAAGACAAAAACTTTCCATGAGAATGTCCAGATAGTTCACAGATGTTCTGCATCTAACTGCTGCCTTCTACTGTCCCAACTCCTTGTACAATAACTTGAGGTCAATTAAAGTCCAATGTTATGCCTTAGACCCTAAATCCCATGAATCGTATCCCTGTCATTCAATGTTACAATGTGCTATAACTCTTCCACGTGTCCGTTTGAGGACGTCTCCCATGTTTTTTGGCCGTAGTAAACGTTGGGTTCCAGAACCTGATGATGCATCTTTTTTTTCCGCCTGTTTGTCAGTTACGAAACATTTGTGCTTTTGTTGAGGCAGCTGAAATTTTTCCTAGTTGGCCCCTTGTGTGACAGCATCCTCGGAGCCAATACTAACCATGGCAACACATGAAAAGGTAAAAAGTGCACAACATGTAGCAATCGTACAGTGGTTTTGGAGACAGTCCTGGAATTACAAAGAGTAAGTTTATGCGAGGTCCCGTACAAGACTGGAGAGGAGGTGGGGTCATTACAAACGCATGGATACTATTACTTGCAGCCAGGACATTAATAGTTAACTCTAAAAGGAAAATTAAACATTTTTTGAAAAGTTTTGTTTTAAGTTCCAAACCTGGAACTTTCTATTTACATCTATTATCGGCCACAGAGCGTTCCCGCCACCTCTGGGTGTAATGTTTTTGGGGAGCTTTTGGCCGAAGGGTAGATACTGTACAAAACCCCGATACTTCTGAAGGTTTAGACAGTGCAAAAAAGTTAAAATATTTGGCACTTGTAAAGCGAGACCGCAGCACATGAGCCCATACTAATGTGGGATCTCCTGCGGGTCTTGTAGACATGGACCTGGTCCATTCTCGTTCTCCACTCAGGCACTTCAAAGAGCTTGACACTCAAGCTGCGGTGGGATGATCCCAGTCACACAGAGGCAAATTTCTTTAGTTCCACAGGGCAGTTTCTGGTGACTTTGAGTCATCCTCCGCACACCATGGTCCTCCGCTTTAACGTCTTTACCGTTTGCTTCCTAATAATTTAGCTTCGTCACTGCCCTCTCTCTGCTAGTGTCCACAATTTGGTTCCCAGAGCGCTTCCGGTTCCTCTTAAGTTTGGATATGTCCTTATCGAAAACTTCTCCTGATCTTAATGCCGACACCAGATCGTCAAACTCCCCTCCTTCTTCTGATATACTACCGGCTTGGGCTTTCTTAAGTCGCCGCTCCTTATCACGTTGCTCCTTCAGCTAGAAGGAAAAAAAAGAATAATTACATGAATGATTGTATGATCGATAGATAGATAGATACTGTGTTTCCCCCAAAATAAGACCCAGTCTTATATTAATTTTTGCCCCAAAAGAGGCACTAAGTCTTATTTTCGTTAGATGTCTTATTATACTTCCCTAGCAGGCTCGGTTCAGGTTCCTCCTGCTGTTCTCCACGGCTCAGACACATTTGCGGCAGTCCATGGCCGTTCATACAACATCACTTCCTGGTTACATGATTCATAAATGCTGCCTCTAGGAAGTGATGGCTGTGATTGGTTATTCGACCGCTGCTCAGCCAATCAATGCAGCTCTGAATGCAATGGCTTTGATTGGTTCATCCAACGCTGCATTGATTGGCTGAGCAGTGATCAAAGAAACAATCGCAACCATCGCTTCCTGGAGGTAAGATTTATGAATCCCGTAACCAGGAAGTGATGTTGTACAAGTGGCTGAGGGGTGTGGGAACCGCGCCGAACTTCTGGAGAGCAGCAGGAGGGCCCTGGACAGAGCATACCATGTAGTGATTTTTATTATTTTTTTAAAATGTGGTGTAACTAGGACTTATTTTCAGGGTAGGTCTTATTTTTGGGGAAACTGTGTAGTTGATAGAAGTGATATGACAGAATAGATAGAATTCTCAGTAATGCTCTCTCGTGAATGGATAGCCCTTTTGTGATCGGGGGTCATTGATGCGCCTGCCTCCAGGTCACATTCTGCAGTTCTGGTATTCCCACTTTCAAAAAATCATAACTTTTTTATTCCTTCAAATGACATCTATAGTAGGACTTTTTTGTGCGATGAGTTTTATTCTTCTAAAAGACAAAGTGGGAAAAGCCCCACACTGCACCGTTTTTTTTGTGGGGGGGGGGTGATCTTATGAGATTCATGATGGGCTGTCCTTATTCTGTGGGTCAGTATGATTACAGTGATACCAAATTTATACCATGTTTTATATAGTCACTAGAGATGAGCGAGCGTACTCGCTAAGGAAAATTACTTGAGCGAGTATTGCCATTTTCGAGTACATGCCCGCTCATGCCAAAAGATGCGGGAGAGAGTGGGGAGGAACTCACCCCCGCCAGCCATCAAATCTTTTGAGACAAGCGGGCATGTACTCGAAAATGGCAATACTCGCTCAAGTAATTTTCCTTAGCGAGTACACTTGCTCATCTCTAGTCATACCTATAAAAATAAAGTACCTTTTAAAAAATAATTGCTTTCGGTCGCCATCTTTTGACGCCTATGACTTTCTTATTTTTCTGCCAATAGTGTTGGGTGAGAGCTTGTTGTTTGCAGGGCGACCTGCAGGTTGTATTGGGTTTGGGGAATATGGGACTTTTTCTAGCTTTTTTATTCAATTCTTTTCTTGGAGACAGGGGGGCCAAAAGGCCCAATTCTGCCACGTCACATTTTTTTCTAATGGTGTTAATCGTGTGAGATTAATAATGTGATATTTTAATAAATTAAAATTTTAAGGATATAGAAATAGCAATTTTTCGGTTTATCTCCTTTTTTATATATTTTTTAGATCATGTGACGACTGGGAAAAGTGTGTTTTTTTTTTTACTTTTAAATTTGTATTTAGTTTTATACTAATTTAAAAAAAAAATATCTTCATTTTATTTTTATTTTACTTATTTTTATTTTTTTTTAAATTACCCTGAGAGGGACTTGAACTTGGAATCGTTAAATCGCTTAAACAATATAATGCAATACTATCTTGCGGTATACCATATTTTAACAGACTGCCTATTAAAAACCGGCCACAGAAACGTCTTTAATAGGTAGGCGATCATGGCAGTCCTGTGAGTCTTCAGAAGGCTGCCGTGATACCCAGACGGCACACCCGCAATCATAATACAGATGTGAACCCTACAGGTAATATACAGTACTACAGCTCTATACTCCTCGATCCTGCAGATGACTAGCCTCAAAACCCAAATCAAAAAAAGGGTGGCCCTCTTTAAGAAATGCCTCACCATGGCTTCCATCCGAGCCCTGCGCTCTTCCTCCTCCTTCTTTTTCCTCATGTTCTCCAGATCTTGCTTGGCCTCAGAAAACGACTGCAGAAAAGTATCAAATATGCCGAAAAACTCATCCGGCTGCATTTTACCCTCCAATTCTCCGAAATGTTTCATTGCTTTGGCAAACTGAAGAGATGGAAAGAATGGAGACGATCAGAGGCAGCAAATATTGGTACAGACGGCTAGAATATGGACTATCCAGTCACATCGAAAGCTGCATTAAATTCTAAGACTTCGGACGATGCTGGCAGACACCATTAGAAAACAGCTCTGGATGTGAATAGTGAACAGGTCACCGAGCAACTCGATCACAAATATCGCCTACTGATTCAGTGACTATGTAGAGCACAGGTGTCAAACACAAGGTCCACGGGCCGAATATGGCCCGCTGCCTCATTTTATGTGGCCCACTGGTCGTGCAGCATTCTACTTGCCCAGCATGCAGGTCTTGTTCGGTGGTGGCAGTGCAGTCTGCCCGCTGACCTCTCCACCCAGTGTCTGTGTGTGCCGACCTGTACGCCGCGCAGACACCAAGGGAAGAGGTCACTAGTCACCGACTACACTGCTGTGAACTGACCGCTGCTGGCTGGGTGAGTGGGATGCTGCCCTGCCCGAGGCCAATAGGGATGTCCTATTAATACTGGGAATACTACAGGGGTCACTATTACTACTGGGGACAATATGGGGGTCACTATTACAACTGGGCATACTATAGGGGGCACTATTACTACTGGCGCCACTATGGGGAAACTATTACTACTGGGCCACTATAGGGAACACTATTACTACTGGGGCCACTATGGTGGTCACTATTACTACTGGGAATACTACAGGGGTCACTATTACTACTGGGAATACTATAGGGGGCACTATTACTACTGGGGCCACTATGGTGGTCACTGTTACTACTGGGAATACTACAGGGGGCACTATTACTACTGGGGCCACTATGTTGGTCACTATTACTACTGGGAATACTATAGGGGGTACTATTACTACTGGGGCCACTATGGTGGCCACTATTACTACTGGGAATACTACAGGGGTCACTATTACTACTGGGGCCACTTTTGGGGTCCCTATTACTACTGTGACTATAATAGGGGTTACTATTACTACTGGGGACAGTATGGGGGAACTATTATTACTGGGGTCACTATTACAACTGCGGCCACTATGGGAGTCACTATTAGGGCTTGTTCACACAAGTGTAAATATATATGGTCGTGCAAATACGTGTATTTGTGCGACAAAAATCCTTTTACCTGCTTTTTTTTAGCCATTCTGGCATGGTTTTATGTGCTCAGCTACGCACAGACATACAGTGACGGCACAGGCTCCCTGTGTATTTGCACAACCCATAAATTGCAATCCCCTATTGCGGTGCGTAATACACACCAAAATGGGTCACGCCACGTATTTTTGTCGCATAATCACATAAGTGTATATTTTCACGCAATATACGAACAGACCCAAATGGGTTCTATTCATTGAGTATTAAGTGCGCAAAAATTGCGCACATACTATGCTGGGCAAATACACATGCAACTACGCCTGCCGCTACGGAGCGTAGTTATACATTAAGAAGGTAAAACTCCAGGCTATTCCAGAGGGCCCTGACCTATCTTTTCTTGCCCGTACTACTTAAGCGTGAGAATCCAGATAGTGGAAACAATGGTTTGGTTATGCGGCCATGATTATCACAGCCGCATAACGAAACAAAATCACGCCAATTTCTTTAAGCCCTTTCAGTTACAATCGGCACTCCCAAGACAGCCGTAAGGCTGATGTGGCCCCCGGTGAAAAGGAGATTGACACCCCTGGTGTAGAGTAAGGCCTGCTGTACTGCATTGTGGGAGAAATAGTGACTGCACTGTAGAGAAATATAGAACATCAGCCACTCTCTCTGATCCAGAGTGCAAATCTCAGCTAGCAGAAATCTAAATGCAGCTTTGGATGTGAGTGGAGACAAGATGTAACCCCTATCTGTTCTACACAGAGTAGTTTCTGCAAAGATTCCTCTATGATCCATGATAGACAACAGGCTGGACCACCACTGATGGAGGTCTAACAGCTCTGCTGGGGTCACATCTCAGGTCTCCTCACTCACTTGTGAAGCAGACGGATGAGCTTCTAACACCAAATAAGAGGCGACATGTAAATATTAGACTGGAATCTAAATCCACTTGGCGAGAGCGGCGCGATCATCAGTGTTTATAGTGGCGAATACGAAGAAAGAAATCTCCAGAGCGGATGATCTCACCAGGAATTATTATTATTAAAGGGAAAGGACATATGAGGAAGCTTCTGTACCAACCGGAGGAAAGCAGCTCAGAGAGCGCGGTATTATAGTAGTTATATTCTTGTACATAGGGGGCAGTTTTATAGTAGCTATATTCTTGTACATAGGGGGCAGTATTATAGTAGTTATATTCTTGTACATAGGGGGCAGTATTATAGTAGTTATATTCTTGTACATAGGGGGCAGTATTATAGTAGTTATATTCTTGTACATAGGGGGCAGTATTATAGTAGTTATATTCTTGTACATAGGGGGCAGTATTATAGTAGTTATATTCTTGTACATAGGGGGCAGTATTATAGTAGTTATATTCTTGTACATAGGGAGCAGTATTATAGTAGTTATATTCTTGTACATAGGGGGCAGTATTACAGTAGTTATATTCTTGTACATAGGGGACAGTATTATAGTAGTTATATTACTGTACATAGGGGGCAGTATTATAGTAGTTATATTCTTGTACATAGGAGCAGTATTGTAGTAGTTATATTCTTGTACATAGGGGGCAGTATTATAGTAGTTATATTCTTGTACATAGGGAGCAGTATTATAGTAGTTATATTCTTGTACATAGGAGCAGTATTGTAGTAGTTATATTCTTGTACATAGGGGGCAGTATTATAGTAGTTATATTCTTGTACATAGGGAGCAGTATTATAGTAGTTATATTCTTGTACATAGGGAGCAGTATTATAGTAGTTATATTCTTGTACATAGGGGGCAGTATTATAGTAGTTATATTCTTGTACATAGGAGCAGTATTGTAGTAGTTATATTCTTGTACATAGGGGGCAGTATTATAGTAGTTATATTCTTGTACATAGGGGGCAGTATTATAGCAGTTATATTCTTGGACATAGAGGGCAGTATTATAGTAGTTATATTCTTATAGATAGGGGGCAGTATTATAGTAGTTATATTCTTGTACATAGAAGGCAGTATTATAGTAGTTATATTCTTGTACATAGAGGGCAGTATTATAGTAGTTATATTCTTGTACATAGGGGACAGTATTATAGTAGTTATATTCTTGTACATAGGGAGCAGTATTATAGTAATTATATTATTGTACATAGAGGGCAGTATTATAGTACTTATATTCTTGTACACTTATATTCTTGTACATAGGGGGCAGTATTATAGTAGTTATATTCTTGTACATAGGGGGCAGTATTATAGCAGTTATATTCTTGGACATAGAGGGCAGTATTATAGTAGTTATATTCTTGTACATAGGGGCAGTATTATAGTAGTTATATTCTTGTACATAGGAGCAGTATTACAGTAGTTATATTCTTATACATAGGGGGCAGTATTATAGTAGATATAATCTTGTACATAGGGGGCAGTATTATAGTAGTTATATTCTTGTACATAGGGGGCAGTATTATAGTAGTTATATTCTTGTACATAGGAGGCAGTATTATAGTAGTTATATTCTTGTACATAGGAGCAGTATTATAGTAGATATATTCTTGTACATAGGAGGCAGTATTATAGTAGTTACATTCTTGTACATAGGGGGCAGTATTATAGTAGTTATATTCTTGTACATAGGAGGCAGTATTATAGTAGTTATATTCTTGTACATAGGGGGCAGTATTATAGTAGTTACATTCTTGTACATAGGGGGCAGTATTATAGCAGTTATATTCTTGTACATAGGAGGCAGTATTATAGTAGTTATATTCTTGTACATAGGGGGCAGTATTATAGTAGTTATATTCTTGTACATAGGGGGCAGTATTATAGTAGTTATATTCTTGTACATAGGAGCAGTATTATAGTAGTTATATTCTTGTACACAGGGAGCAGTATTATAGTAGTTATATTCTTGTACATAGGAGGCAGTATTATAGTAGTTATATTCTTGTACATAGGAGCAGTATTATAGTAGTTATATTCTTGTACATAGGAGCAGTATTATAGTAGATATATTCTTGTACATAGGAGCAGTATTATAGTAGTTACATTCTTGTACATAGGGGGCAGTATTATAGTAGTTATATTCTTGTACATAGGGGGCAGTATTATAGTAGTTATATTCTTGTACATAGGAGCAGTATTATAGTAGTTATATTCTTGTACACAGGGAGCAGTATTCTAATAGTTATATTCTTGTACATAGAGGGTAGTATTATACTAGTTATATGTTTTACATAGGGTACAGTATTCCAGGCTATCAGTTGCAAGGAAACAAAGCAAAATAGCTGTGTCCCTAAATAACACTGATGTTATGTAGCTGAGGTTTAAGATGTCAGCGAGAACAAGCATTCTTCAAAGCCATGATCCTCAGCTACGACTTCAGGTTTTCCACTATGGAGAATATTTCTTTACTCTGCAGATTGTTAATTTATTATGATCTTGCTTCTTCCAAGTTATACAGTAATTGGCTCAAACATTGTATTTCTTCAGCAAACAAGTCAGTAGCGGTATGATAGCCGAGGCACCTGGCGGCATATGTCTTCCTCACACCTCAGCATTAAGTCATCTGCTTCCTGATTGGCTGATCTGACAGGATGTGAATATTTTTCAGAGCCCCCTGATTGGCTTCAGTGATGTCTGTAAAGAAGCTTTACGAGCTGTCTGCTGTCAGATTGCCTGCTCAGGACATTTATGAGATGCTCCGTACAGACGCAATGTTATTAATGGGATGAGTCTGAATTTTTCTTTCATAAATGTAGAATTTTATTGGTCTCTGCTCCAGTTTCCAGGAATCCAGGACCACCCAGCATGGATCTTAAAGGGAATCTGCCACTGAGAAAGGCTCCTTTAAATTTTATCATCTATAAAATGCTGACCCGCCCCTGAGGAGCTGAGAGCGGGACCAAGTGGAAATACTATACAGCCCACAAGCAAATAAGCCCTCAATGCCAGGCAGCAGCAGGATGAGGCCTTACAGTACACCTCCAGTGTAGCAGTATCTACATCATTCTTATGTTTAGTCCCCCATTTGCTAATGGGGGGATATTTGATCATTGCATGTCATGAGCTAGGTGTGAGTTCATTACACTCATTACTTTACCTCACTAGTTTTATAGATGCATTAAATGCTCTTTAAAGGGCCAGCCACCCTATAGTAAGCAGCTTATAATAGTGCAGGAGCAGTTTAAGAGGAGCGGCTGATATCCGTTACACATATGGATATTTCTGGAGGGTCTCAGCATTGGGGATATGTTGCATATAGCACTGATCATGTTGGGTACGGAGCCTTTTGCATTTCCTGTCTTTCCTCTTATTGACAAATGCTACAATCAGCCTCTCTCTAATGCAATATGGCTGATAACAGGGAACAATGAATCAGATTCACCAGACTATGGTTAACTTTAACATATGATTGGTAACAGAAAGCAGTGGATTATATTTTCAGGTCAGTTTCTGCTCAATTTGAAATGAATGATAATAGGAAACAATGAACTGCATTTATCTGTACTACAGTCAGCATTTCCCAAGTGGCTGATAACAGCGAATAATATATTATATTCACCTGTTCTACAGTGTCTCTACACATCCTGAAATGGTTGATAACAGTAAGCAGCAGATTGAATTGACCTGCCCTGCAATCGGCCCTGATAATTGATAACTGGTAGCAAAAGATCTACAGTCAGTCTCTGCACACCTTGACATTGGCTGATAACTCCGAGCAATATAGAGAAAAGGTGAATGTAGCGTCCCTTTAAGACAAAATATCAGGGCAACCAGCCAGGTGAGATCACCCCAGTGATTCCCCCTCTGTAGTGCTGGATGCCAGGACAAAACCCGCAGACCCCGGAGACCTCGCTCGTCAGTCGCAGCGCCAGAACTCGCACTCACTAAAGACTCCGCTTACTGGGAGGATTATGGAGGTTAACATGTACAATAAACATTCATCCTGCAGGAACGCGCCGTCCCCGAGATTCTCCAGGATCGCAGCCTGTAATCAGCGAGATACGCTGCGGGATAAAAAAAAACACTACATCCCCTCATTAAACCGCGCTCGCCCTCCTCACCGCAAGGGCCCCATGGATCCCTGCCATCAATGAGGCAACGGATGCACCCAATGCGATAAACTAGCATCTCCCCATCCAGGCAGGGCCTACTGTATAGCACGTTCATCCTGAGCAGCCTATTTCATGAATATAATGCAAGAGCTTCTGTGAATACTGACACAGCAAAGTGGAAGAGTAAGGGCTCATTCACACGGGCCAATTACATGCGAGATGTGTTTCTGCACTGCATGATAGCAGATTTCTGTACTATTCAGGCCGCATGGAAATCCGAGCGGCAACTAATATGGGCACTAAACTGAAGATGAAGGGAATTTAAAAGGAAATTCTCAAAGGAGGACAGGTAACGACCGCAGGATTGGGAAAGCAGCTCTGGATGCATAGAGCTTGGGAGTTTGTGTCAGTCTTCACTGCTGTTTTGGAATTTTATGCCCAGTCAGAAGCAAATTTACATATTCTTTAATGTCTACAGAGGAGGAGAGCTCTTGGATGTATTAGGCCCCATTCACATCTGTATCGGAGGTCGCATTGGGAACCTCCGGCGGGATCTGCCAGAAAATTCTGGATGAAAAACCGCAGCATGCAGTGCTAATTCGTCCAATAAAATGTCATTTGGAATACTGGAAGCTGGACGGACCCCCATTGTAGTCAGTGGGGTCCGTACAGTGCTGTTTCGCTCTGGCATGTGCCAATCTGGTGGTTATGGTATTTTTGTTGTTCGTCTCAGAACAACGGCAATAAGCAGGAGCCCGAGGTGCAGATGTGAATGGGGTCTAAGGGCTCATTCACACAAGCGTATTTTATATTTGTCAACATAAACACCATTAATTTCCATTGGTGGCGCTGTTGCACTAGAATATATGGAAAAATGCGCTGCCAATGGTGGTTGTAAGCAGTACTGCAAGTTATAAAATATTAATAATATAGAGTTGTAATAAGACGTAAAGGAGGAATCTTCTAGAATAGACAGACTCCTTGTAAGAAGCCCTGAACAGCACGTTATAAAACTAAGCAATTTACACAGGATGCTGCACTTGCCCTTTAAGGGACTTTTGACACAGACGGAATTATTCCACCAGGCTGCACAGCAAGACACAGAGCTCCAGAATTCTGCGCCAAAATCCACAGATCTAACTGCAGATTTTAATATGGAATTGCAGGCAGATTTAGGCCATTCTCAAATCCCGCATCAAAATCCGCAGGTAGCCTGCAGATTTTAGTGCAGAGTTTACCGCGGCTTGCGGTGCGCCCTGCGGATTTAATTCTGTCCATGTGAAAGGCCCCTGAGGACATGCGAGTTCTAGGTGTCTTAGGCATGTAGCACAAGCAGATTTCGGGGGTCCGGATTTTGGTTATGCGATCAATCTGCTAGAAATCACTAATTTTGTTTGTTCCCTATCAAGATTTTATTTTGGAAATGTCGCAGCTCGCTGTTTTCTAATGACTCCATTTATAGAATAAAAGGTCCCACAACACGGGGGCCCCCAGGCGCAGCGCTCTCTGATCTGTGCATCTCGGCAGTAAAACAATCAGTCTATTTAAAAGAGAGGGATGCCTCCCGGAGACGATCGCCAGGAGATCCGGCCGTGTTATTTTCATATCTGTACAGACCGAGTCAGCGGGAAATATTACATTATTTAAAGGGGGGGGGGGGGGGTCATGCGGCTCAAGGCAACACACTAAAGGCACAGATCCATTTATAGCAACATTTTACATAATAAATCAGCATAAAATGCTGAGCAAATTGTCAAATACTCCAATCACATCCAAAGTTGCGTCCAAAACATTGCAGGTTGTCCACGGAAACAGACCGTGGCTTATATACATATTTTACTTAATTGAACTCAGTCAATAGAGAACTGTATTAGTTGGCAACTATCAGGACTGTGAATGCAGCTCTGGATGTAACTGGAGTATAAGACATGATCAGGATCAGGTTTACAGAGATTCCTCAGCCTGTGCTGAGGTCCATACTGTGGGTCACAGTAGCTTCTACTGTACCTTATCCCGGGCCTCACTCAAAAGGTCTTCCAGCTCGGAGAAGCTGAAGCTGGCCACTGTGATGAAGTCACTCATAACCGGCACAAAGCGGTCCTCCGGATCCCTGTAGTGGCGCTTCTGATACTCCAGTTCCTGAAAATGATTAAATACCTAATATGAGAATATGAGCATCAGCAACAAATCACTGACAACATACCTGTAGTATTGCATTCTGGGAGATGTAGTGTTCTATATGTATCAGATGTCAGTATAGTGCTGGGGGTAGAGGAGCACAAAGGATTCTTGAGCGGACAAAGCGGTATGGAGGAGAGGGACAAAGGGTGTGGAGGAGAGGGACAGAGGGGTCTGGAGGACTTAAACTCTGTTAATCTTCTTTATTGCATTTTTAACTATTATTAAAAACACATTAAAAAACTGCGAGCAGCATTACAAAACCCCAAGAAGATGTACAGGTTAAGATAGATAGATAGACAAATTAGATAGACAGGATAGATCAGACAGATAGATAGATAGATAGATAGATAGATAGATAGATAGATAGATAGATAGATAGATAGATAGATAGATAGATATGAGATAGATAGATAGATAGATAGATAGATAGATAGATAGATAGATAGATAGATAGATGATAAATAGATAGATGATAAATAGATAGATAGAGACAGAGGGGTCTGTGGCAGAGGGACATAGGGGTCTGTGGGAGAAGGACAGAGGGGTCTGTGGGAGAAGGACAGAGGGGTCTGTGAGAGGACAGAGGGGTCTGTGAGAGGACAGAGGGGTCTGTGAGAGGACAGAGGGGTCTGTGGGAGAAGGACAGAGGGGTCTGTGGGAGAAGGACAGAGGGGTCTGTGGGAGAAGGACAGAGGGGTCTGTGGGAGAAGGACAGGGGTCTGTGGGAGAAGGACAGGGGTCTGTGGGAGAAGGACAGGGGTCTGTGGGAGAAGGACAGAGGGGTCTGTGGGAGAAGGACAGAGGGGTCTGTGGGAGAAGGACAGAGGGGTCTGTGGGAGAAGGACAGAGGGGTCTGTGAGAGAAGGACAGATGGGTCTGTGAGAGAAGGACAGAGGGGTCTGTGGGAGAAGGACAGAGGGGTCTGTGGGAGAAGGACAGAGGGGTCTGTGAGAGAAGGACAGAGGGGGTCTGTGAGAGAAGGACAGAGGGGGTCTGTGAGAGAAGGACAGAGGGGTCTGTGAGAGAAGGAGAGAGGGGTCTGTGGGAGAAGGACACAGGGGTCTGTGGGAGAAGGACACAGGGGTCTGTGGGAGAAGGACACAGGGGTCTGTGGGAGAAGGACAGAGGGGGTCTGTGGGAGAAGGACAGAGGGGTTTGTGGGAGGACAGAGGGGTCTGTGGGAGAAGGACAGAGGGGTCTGTGAGAGGACAGAGGGGTCTGTGAGAGGACAGAGGGGTCTGTGGGAGAAGGATAGAGGGGTCTGTGGGAGAAGGACAGAGGGGTCTGTGGGAGAAGGACAGAGGGGTCTGTGGGAGAAGGACAGAGGGGTCTGTGGGAGAAGGACAGAGGGGTCTGTGAGAGAAGGACAGAGGGGTCTGTGAGAGAAGGACAGAGGGGTCTGTGAGAGAAGGACAGAGGGGTCTGTGGGAGAAGGACAGAGGGGTCTGTGGGAGAAGGACAGAGGGGTCTGTGGGAGAAGGACAGAGGGGTCTGTGGGAGAAGGACAGAGGGGTCTGTGAGAGAAGGACAGAGGGGTCTGTGAGAGAAGGAGAGAGGGGTCTGTGGGAGAAGGACAGAGGGGTCTGTGGGAGAAGGACAGAGGGGTCTGTGAGAGAAGGACAGAGGGGTCTGTGAGAGAAGGACAGAGGGGTCTGTGAGAGAAGGAGAGAGGGGTCTGTGGGAGAAGGACAGAGGGGTCTGTGGGAGAAGGACACAGGGGTCTGTGGGAGAAGGACACAGGGGTCTGTGGGAGAAGGACACAGGGGTCTGTGGGAGAAGGACAGAGGGGGTCTGTGGGAGAAGGACAGAGGGGGTCTGTGGGAGAAGGACAGAGGGGGTCTGTGGGAGAAGGACAGAGGGGGTCTGTGGGAGAAGGACAGAGGGGGTCTGTGGGAGGACAGAGGGGGTCTGTGGGAGAAGGACAGAGGGGGTCTGTGGGAGAGGGACACAGGGGGTCTGTGGGAGAGGGACACAGGGGTCTAAGGGAGAAGGACACAGGGGTCTGTGGGAGATGGACAGAGGGTTCTGGAGGAGATGGACAGAGGGGGTCTGTGGGAGAAGGACAGAGGGGGTCTGTGGGAGAAGGACAGAGGGGGTCTGTGGGAGAAGGACAGAGGGTTCTGGAGGAGATGGACAGAGGAGGTCTGTGGGAGAAGGACAGAGGGGGTCTGTGGGAGAAGGACAGAGGGGGTCTGTGAGAGAAGGACAGAGGGGTCTGTGAGAGAAGGACAGAGGGGTCTGTGAGAGAAGGACAGAGGGGTCTGTGAGAGAGGGACAGAGGGGTCTGGAGGGGCCTTATAGTGGACTCACAGCCTCAGTTATGTCCATCATTTTTCAGCTGCTATAGCTGAATAAGCCATCTGACTCTCCTCGCACTGCTGGGCTCACAGCGCCCCTCAATGACACAGCGAGGCTGGAGGAATCCATGCCCTCTGGATAGGGCCTTTACATACCAGGTCAGTTGTGGTCTGAGAATCAAGAGATTTATGGCCTCTATGACAGCAGGGAGTAGTACTGTAGCAGCAGGCCTGAGTTTGGCATTGGTGCTGTTACATAGGACTGCAGATAACATCTAAGTACAGAGAGTTTCGGAGCACAAATGGCAGTTCCTCTTCAGGAGGATCTCTCACGGGCAGCCCCCCCCCCTTTATTCCTATCAACTCTCCTCCAATCGTATTTCTCTGTAGGAGTCTCGCTTCGTGTAATTCCTATTTTCTCAGAAGTCTCCTGTAATAACTCGGGGTAAAGTTTCAGGTCTTTGCCGTCAATGTGGTTGAGCGGATGATATCGCTGTCCAGTTCCCAGCCCAGTCCACCACAAGAAGACTCATCATTCCTGGAGAAGCTTCAGAAGACGCCTCTGATCTCCGGACGTTACATGCGGCTGCCATATTTGTTTTAACGGCTCCTGTTAAGCAGCTGAACAGTTTCTAAGTCACAGTCTTGGCTCATATATCCAAATATTCCACATATCCTCGTTGTAATTTATAAGGCCACAAGTGGAGTAAATCCACAAGACTGACGGGAAAACCTCGGCGTCCGGGAGCCCCACGGATGCCGCATTGTTACTGGACGGAAACCATTTAAGAACACTATATTCTTCTTATCACTTCACTTTCTCGTTTTGTGTACTGCAGATTTTTCTTCTATGGAAAGGTCTTATTGCTCTGTCCAACCAAAGTATTCTGATTCATACATTCAATGCAAACACAGCAGTACAGACTGACACAGTCGTGGGATAACGGGAGCAGGAGGGAGGACTTCTGCATGACAGGATGCAGGAGTCTGGAGGAGGACAGAAGAGTCTGAAGAGGGACATGTGGATATGTATGTAATTCAGGGTGCACAAGAGGTGAACCAACTCCAAATCTGCAAAGTGGAGCCACCAAAATGCCCCCCATGAAACTAATTAGTGAGGCAAGTGCTTTTAGGTTCTTCCTAGTAGCACCCCAGGGTTTACTCCATGACCCCTGTACCCCAAGAGTAGGCTCAGAGGGTTGAATCCAACCTTTGTACTTTGCCGCAAAATTCTGTCACATATTTTGCCGCGGATTCACATGCGGATTAGCCCGCTGAATGGGCAAAATCCAAGTGTGGGATGTCTCACTGGGGATCAGCCATGAATTGTGTTAGAAAATCTGTACACGGATTTTGTCCATTCGCAGGGCTAAATCCACGGCAAAATAATCTGGCGAAACCCGCCGCTTCCGCTGTGTGAACATAGCTTAAACCAAAGGATAAAAGGTGAGGTGTAACTCACAGACTCCACGGCGCGCAGCCCGTTCTTTATATTGTGCACTTCCTTCTCCAACTCCACCAAGCTAAAAAGAAAAACAACAATCATCACCTCGTATACAAGATCTGACATATATATACCTGCACATACTATAAACAAGGCCTGAGGTATAGAACCGCACATATTAAATACAGGGCCTGACGTATAGAACCACACATGCTATATACAAGGCCTGATGTCTATAGGATGTGCAGTTCTATACAAGGTCTGACATATAGAACTGCACATACTATATACAAGGCATGACGTATAGAACCGCACATACTATATACAAGGCCTGATGTATAGAACTGCACATACTATATACAAGGCATGACGTATAGAACCGCACATACTATATACAAGGCCTGATGTATAGAACTGCACATACTATATACAAGGCCTGATGTATAGAACTGCACATACTATATACAAGACCTGATGTATAGAACTGCACATACTATATACAAGGTCTGACATATACAACTGCACATACTATATACAAGGTCTGACATATAGAACTGCACATACTATATACAAGGCCTGATGTATAGAACTGCACATACTATATACAAGGCCTGACGTATAGAACCACACATACTATAAAGAAGGACTGATGTATAAAACTGCACATGCTATATACAAGGCCTGATGTATAGAGCTGCACATCCTATAGACAAGGCCTGACATATAGAACTGCACATACTATATAAAAGGCCTGATGTATAGAACCACACATACTATAAACAAGGCCTGACATATAGAACTGCACATACTATATACAAGGCCTGACGTTTAGAACCGCACATACTATATACAAGGCCTGACGTTTAGAACCGCACATACTATATACAAGGCCTGACGTATAGAACCGTATATATTGTATAGAAGACTTGACGTTTAGAACTTCACATACTGTATACAAGGCCTGACGTATAGAACCACACATACTATATACAAGACCTGACATATAGAACCACACGTATTGTATATAATACCTGATGTATAGAACCACACATACTATATACAAGACCTGACATATAGAACCGCATATACTATAGACAAGGCCTGATGTATACAACTGTAGAGAACCACACACATTGTACACAAGTCCTAATGCTCTGTATATAACCACTCGGTATAGAAGACCTGATGTACAATCCCAATTCCAGAAAAGTTGGAACACTGTGTAAAATGCTAAGAAATGTAAAGAAAAAAAGAATGTAATGATTTGGAAATCTCATCTAACCACATATTATTCACAATAGAACACATCAGAAGGGGGAGGGAGACAATCCTTAATCTCGTAAAAAAAATACTAATTTAGAAATTGATGGCAGCAACACATTTCAAAAATATTGGGGTGGGGCCGTGTCTACCATTGTGTAGCATCCCCTCTTCTCCTTACAAAAATCTGTAAACATCTGGGAGGCGAGGAGACCGATTGCTGGAGTTTGGGGAGAGGAATGTTGTCCCATTCTTGTCTGATGGAGGATCCTGGCTGATCAGCAGTCCTCGGTCGTCTTTGCTGGATTTTTCTGTTTCATAATATGCCACAATGTTCTATTTGTTAAAGGTGCGGACCGCAGGCCATGCGGTGATTTGCATTACAGAATCATACCTGTTTTTAATGCGGTGCCGCCTGAGGGCCGTAGATCTCGAGCATCCAATATTCACTCTCAGCCCTGTCCCTTGTGCACATTCATTTTTCCAGCTATACTGAATCTTTTGATATTGTGTACTCTAGATGGCGGGATATTCAAAGTCTTCACAACTTTACATGTTTTCTGAAATTGCTCCACCATTTTTAGACACAGTGTCTCACAGATTGGTGACCTCTGACCATCTTTGCTTCTGAGAGACTCTGCCTCTCTAACATGTTATTTTTATACAGTCATGTGACTTAGTACAAAATTAACCCTCCAGCTATTTTTTCATTAGTACCACTTCCTTTTCCTGCCTCTTGTTACCCCGGTCTCAACTTTTTTGAAATGTGTTGCTGCCATTAAATTCTAAATGAGATTTTTTTTTTTTAATTAAATGGAAAATTGTCTCCCCTCCCCCCTCTGACACTTTTATGTTCTACTATGAATAAAATATGGATAGATGAGATTTCCAAATCATTGCATTCTTTTTTTCTTTATATTTACTTACATTTTACTCAACATCTCAACTTTTTTGGAATCAAAGTTATATATAACCCCACATACTGTATACAAAGCACGATATATATATAGAACTGCACACACTATTTATAAGACCTGACGTATGGAACTGCATCATGCAGCAGAAAACAGGTCTGTGCAGCCTGGAGAGGCAGTCTACTG
Organism: Eleutherodactylus coqui; assembly: GCF_035609145.1. NCBI lineage: Eukaryota > Metazoa > Chordata > Amphibia > Anura > Eleutherodactylidae > Eleutherodactylus > Eleutherodactylus coqui. The sequence goes on along the minus strand of NC_089839.1, from coordinate 23,906,115 downwards.
TGCTGCTGATAGGAAAAGCTTCCTGTGACCACGTCAAGAACATGTATGGAAATAGTGGTCACTCAGACAGGGCAATATGTGATGAACCACATGATCCAGAGAATGCTCAGCACCAGTATGTCCTACTGATTAGACTGAGACTGTGGTGGAGTTCTCCTTTAAGACTCCTGCAGGACATCTGGAAGGACGTTGTCCTCTTACTAAGTCCACAGAGCTCATTCCTGGCTCGCACCTCTACCATTATTTTTGGACACTGGCACCAAGAACGCCAGCTCTTCTATTGCACTCTTATGTTATCATTTTACGACCTGGCAGGGTCAGTGGAGACCGGTCTCAGACTGACCCCACAAGGTGAGATATGAAAGCCCTCGTACGAAAAGACCAACTGGAACATTTCACTTGGCAGAACGGCCACGTCCAGAACAAGAAAACACGAGCGGCCGGCGCTGAGGTCACGGCTTAATTAAGACAAACGACCTGGTATTTCATTCACCACATCAGAAGTCTTGAGGATCTGAGCTACATATGGGTTGAGGTTGACTTACTTGACTTTTGCGGCCTCGGAGAGGTGCTCGAGCTCATCCTGGATGCTCAGGATGTCGGGGTACGTCTTCTCAAATATCATAATCAAGTAGTGCAAGAGGGTGATGTTCCTGAAAGAGGAGGAAACCAAAAAATATATACAAGGAGCGTTCTACCAGTGATCACATGACATCTGTGGGAGGAGCTAACAGTGTATCAAAAGTATTTACCCCCAGGGTGTATTTAATTAGAAAAGACTAGTTTAAAGGGGATGTCCAGGTGTAGGTGATTTTTTAAACATAGGTTAAAATGTATTAAAAAAAGATAAAATCAGCTGCACTTTTCAAATTCTCTTTCGCGGCGATTGATCGCTGCAGCTCCTGCGATCGCTCCACTCCACCAGCTACCACCTGACCGCTGCAGCCAATCAGAAGCTTCAGCGGTCACATACTGTTCTCCTGGCATCATGGATCCCACCATCTGAGCTGTGATGCCAGAAGAACGGCACATGACCGCTGCGGCTTCTGATTGGCTGCAGCGGTCAGGTGATAGCCATTTTTAAACAAAGACTGGGAGGACCGTGGGAGCTGCAGCGCTAGATCACCGGGAAAATGAACAGGCGAGCACGGCTGCTTTTATTATAAGGCTATAGATAACTCTGGTCAAGTAACATTGCAAATAACGATTGTACACGTGGTCATATTGCAACATACAACCTGCCATGACTGTGGCACAACAGGCGCAAGGAATCTGAAACCGCTGGAGTTTTGGTTGCAGGTTGCAAACGACTTTGCTGACATAGACTTCAATGGAAGTCGTGTGCAATATGTCTGCAATTTCTTCACCTGGTGAATTCGATCAGGGGACATGAAGATGACAGATTACATTGTGAGCTGTGACCAAATGGGACACAGCAGTTGTAAAAGATAAATAAAAACTGCTCGATCTTTGCTAACAAATCACATGCATCACTGCCATCGTAGACTTCAACTAACTTTTTTTTAACAGCCAGATCACAGCTCTAAAACAGTTGCGAGACAGCAGGTAGAACTTCTCTAAGACTTGCTGCTGCATGAGGAAAGTCGCCATAAGCGAAACTGCGTGTGATGCAGCCATCACAGCCTAAAAAAACACGAAAAAACGCACACTGCAAATTTGGACGCAAGCTGCATACAAGTTGCACACATATTTTGGTCCAGCAACTTGATATCACACAACCAAAGTCGCCATTAGGCCTCATGTCCACGGCACACGTGGATTTCTGCCGCGGAAGACCTGCTTGTCAGTGCAGCAATTATTTTTAAATGCTTGCCGGCGATCACAGATTCGATTTTTTTTCTGTGCGGATCGTCCGCACAGAAAATAAACACAAACCCAACGTGCCTGCCTTCCCCCTCCTCCCCACCTGCCTGCTCGGTCTTCAAGCAGCCAGAGCAACAAATCTGCAATGCATCCGCAATTGAATTGCGGATCGCTCGCTTCCATAGAGATCTATGGAGCCCGTCCGCACGGAATCTGCTGTGAAATGGAGCATGCTGTTATTTCTTTTCCGCACGTGGCATCTGCAAATGAAATCCACAGGTGTTAATCGAACTGCAGACCCCCCATGCTTCCCTGTAGGCGGCTGGAACTGTGGATCATCCACGCGGGGGTCCTGTACAGATTCCGCAATTCAAATCCGCCCGGACATTGGGCCTTAGACTACAGCTAGATTACAGCATGTGTCGCATGACATCAATTCTTAGGGTATATTCACACAGCAGAGGCCAATGTAGCATTTTCAGAGCGGATTTCACTTCTAAAACGGTGTCAGAAAGCTGCGTGTTCCTGCCACATATTTGCCACGGATTTATTCACATTTGGATTTAACCCTGCCAATGGGCAAGATCCACTTGTGGAACTTCGGATGCATGCCCAAGTGGATCTGTGTGAAGAAGCGGAAAGCAATAATGAATTGAAAATTTTGCAAGCACTGACAGGGCTAAATCCGTGTCCAGATCCACAGCAAAATATGCTTTAGAATGGCCACAGATTTGTGCCACGGATTTAGAATCCATGCAGAAAAGGCCACTTGGAATTCCACCGTGTCAACATACGCTTAGATCCAAGTCGCATGACCATAAAATGTGTGTGTTTTGTCTATGACTTGCTGCCGTGCGCCTATTTTGGAGCTGCGATACTGATGTTAAATGTTGCTGTTAACGTGTCACAGGCGAGTCGCACGCGGTTCACATTGTTGTCTATGATGGAAAAGTCACATGCGACTTGCGAACAAAAATCCAACAGCTTTTAATTTTTTGTAACAGTTGAGTTGCAGTTGTGGGCGGCAGCATGTGGTGACGTGAGTCCGCGGCCGATCATTACTGGCGGTGTTGCAGTACAGCATTGCCATCTTCATGTCGCTGTGTAGCCACAGACTGAAAACTAACCCTTGACCAAAACTCTGGATCCCCGCCATTACTATGAGCATGGAGCAGCCAAATGGTTTCAAAAGTCCAAAGGGTGTGAAAATCTTAGCAAAGTAGAAATTGCAGAATCCCCCGAATCCCCTACCTGTCAATGCTGGATTTTGTATCAATGATCTTATTCAAACTTGCAACTTTGAAGCCAAACGCGTTTCCCCTCTGGCCTTTATTCATGTAGTTTCCGAAGGCCAAGACGACTTCAAGGAGCTGTTTTAATCGTTTGCTTCGGGATAGTTCCTTGCACGCCAGGAGCAGAGCTACAAGACAGGACAAACATCAGGTCAATGGCCGTACAAGGGTGCGCTCACATGCGGCGGGTTTTGGGGGAGATGTGCATTAACATACAGAGCATATATTGTACTGCGGATTCTGGTGAACGTCTGCACCAAAAGTTGTGTCAAAATCGGCACAATTTGGTGTAGATTTTCACTCAGATGCACAATAGATTTCTCCCTTTTAATTGAAAAGGTGACGCCTGCAGCAGATCCAGCCAATAATCTGCATTTGATGATTTTAATGCAGAATTTGACACGGATTTTAGTGCAGATTTTTCCACTGTAGAAAATCTGCAGCAATTCCGCTATGTGTGAATAAGGAAGATGGAACAGCTGTCTGTGTATGGTTGTCTGCCGTGGTTTCCTATTCCCAATCATTGTTTTACAGACTTGTTAAAGAGTTGATTTGAAGGAAAGCTGCCATCCAATAGGGGGCGCTGCAGAGGTTTTGTTCCATCTTCCTTATTTGCATATTACCCAGAGGAGCATAAATGGCCTTATAAGTCTTCTCACACCCCTTCTGGGTGCTCTCCTTGGGGAGAGACAATGCCCCCCTCGACCCACTCACCCCCTAGGTGTCTCCACACACTTTTGAGGTGCTCTCCTTAAGTAGAGACAACACCCCTCTTGAGCTACATGTGGAGCCACACTAAGTCTACGTTCACACAGCGGCTTTATAGCCAAGGAGTTTTGCATGCAGAATTGCAGCAGATACCTGCAGCTATTCCGCACATTTCTGCTGCAATTTTTGCCATGGATCCCCATGCAGATTTAAACCTGTAAATGGGCAAAATCTGTGTGGAATTCTGACAAGATTTGGTGCAGATTTGCTTGAAGAAGTAACAAATAAGAATTCTACAAGTAGATTTTGCCCATTGACAGAGCCAAGTCTGCATGTGGATCCACAGCGTAAACCACAGCAGAAGGGCCACGGTTTTACAGGAGGGCTCCATGCAGAAAATTCTCTAGCAGAATCTGCCATCTGCACATACATCAGGGTAGATTCTTCGCAGCGGACAAATCTACATAATTTGGCGCGGATTTCTATGTGGATCTGCAGTAAACTTCACCCCCTCAAATGAAGTTCTGAAATCTGCTGCAGGTCTACAAGGTTGTGGATTATGACGCAAAACACACCCTAAAACAGACACAGCAAAACTATCCATATTACTGGCTCTGCAGAACATTTCAGAACTTGGGCCCAGCATAGGCTTCATTGATATATCTTTCGAGTCAGTCCAAACCAGCACGGACCCCGGGTGGGTAGCGTAATTGATTCCTCAGGCCTCACCTTCGACCTTAGGCTTTGCCTCTGCTAGTCGCTCCGGGAACTTCTTCTTGAAGAACAGAGCCTGCAGCCTCTGCTGGTAGTGGTCGATCCTGGAGATAAGAGCGGGTGGGGGAAATTATCATACCCTTAATTACTGATGTGGCAGGATGAGATTTCATAAATACTGCCACCCAACCAGAGGTAGCCACCGTGCCTAGTAAGTATAGCGCACCTGCTCATCTCGTACAGGAAGCGGTCAGCCCTCGCCATGCGGTCAATCTCGTGTTTGTGCTCCTCCAGCAGGTCAATGTCACTCTTCTCCGGGATGAATTTCAAGAGCTGATGGGATAAAAGAAAAGTCAGTTCCGTGTCTTCCCATTATTGTCACCCATCATACTGCTGACATGTACCATAGCATAGTATATAACACTGACATCACATGACATTCCAGATGAGTGGACCTTGGATCACCCAGCTGTGATTAGTGACATCATTGGGCAGTGATTTCACCATCAGATTCATGTGGTCGGAGGTCTTGCAGGGCCTGTTGCTGGAGTCAGGGGGAAGGGGTCTTTGGACCCTCTTAGCGTTGGCAGGATTTACTGGCATAGCAGAATCTACAGTAGCTCAAGTCAGCATGTAAGGTGCTATTCATGCAATACTCAGTAGCATTCAGTTACTAAGGGCGTGAAAAAGTTAACCTACTGTAGTCGGGTCAGTACTGTAAATGTTGGAGCTTATCTAGGGGGGTGACGGAGGATGCTCATGTTTATGAGGGAAGGTGATATAAATGCTGATGTCCAATATGTAGTTAATGATGTTTATTACATGGCTGCTGAGGGTCACTGTACATTGCAATGGGTATTATGCAACTGATTTATGTAACAGTCTCCGTTGACAGTTTAGTCTGGGGTCTCTATAAGAGGGTCTAGTCTGAACTTTGGTTACAGGTTGTCTGGCCTAGAGCCTTTGTTTATTTCAAGGGTCTGATCTGAAGGCTCTATTTACTTTGAGGGTCTATATCTATTTTGGGGTGTGATGAAGGGGTTATATGTACTGTTTAGAGATGAGCGAACACCAAAATGCTCGGGTGCTCGTTACTCGGCACGAAATTTTCGCGATGCTCGAGGGTTCGTTTCGAGTAACGAACCCCATTGAAGTCAATGGGCGACCGGAGCATTTTTGTATATCGCCGATGCTCGCTAAGGTTTCCATTTGTGAAAATCTGGGCAATTCAAGAAAGTGATGGGAACGACACAGCAATGGATAGGGCAGGCGAGGGGCTACATGTTGGGCTGCATCTCAAGTTCCCAGGTCCCACTATTAAGCCACAATAGCGGCAAGAGTGGGCCCCCCCGCACTGTCAGCGTAAAGATCGTTCTCCTCTGGCACAGCTGTAACAGCCACTGGCGTACATATAGGGGGTGCTGGGGGTGCGGTTGCGACCCGGCCCCAGAGCCCCAGGGGGCCCACGGGGCTTACTTTCCGACACTGACTGACTGCACTTACTTTCACTATGGTCTCTGCGCAGGCAGGCAGGCTCTCCTGCACATTGGCGCTCCTCCCAGGACCTCCGCTCAGACCCCTCCCCCATCTGGTTCTCCAGCACAGAGATCATCAGAGGGGAGGAGTCTGAGCGGAGGTCCTGGGAGGAAGCACCGATGTGCCCGGAGAGGCTAGGCTGCCTGCCTGCGCAGAGACCATAGTGAAAGTAAGTGCAGTCAGTGAGAGGGAACGTCCTCGGTATGATTAAGAGGGGGGAGGGGTGTTCTGTGTGTGATGGGGAGTGGGGGGGACGAGGGGGGTTCTGTGTGATGGGGAGTGGGGGTGAGTGAGGGGGGTTCTGTGTGATGGGGAGTGGGGGTGAGTGAGGGGGGTTCTGTGTGATGGGGAGTGGGGGTGAGTGAGGGGGGTTCTGTGTGATGGGGAGTGGGGGTGAGTGAGGGGGGTTCTGTGTGATGGGGAGTGGGGGTGAGTGAGGGGGGTTCTGTGTGATGGGGAGTGGGGGTGAGTGAGGGGGGTTCTGTGTGATGGGGAGTGGGGGTGAGTGAGGGGGGTTCTGTGTGATGGGGAGTGGGGGTGAGTGAGGGGGGTTCTGTGTGATGGGGAGTGGGGGTGAGTGAGGGGGGTTCTGTGTGATGGGGAGTGGGGGTGAGTGAGGGGGGTTCTGTGTGATGGGGAGTGGGGGTGAGTGAGGGGGGTTCTGTGTGATGGGGAGTGGGGGTGAGTGAGGGGGGTTCTGTGTGATGGGGAGTGGGGGTGAGTGAGGGGGGTTCTGTGTGATGTGTGATGGGGAGTGGGGGTGAGTGAGGGGGGTTCTGTGTGATGTGTGATGGGGAGTGGGGGTGAGTGAGGGGGGTTCTGTGTGATGGGGAGTGGGGGTGAGTGAGGGGGGTTCTGTGTGATGGGGAGTGGGGGTGAGTGAGGGGGGTTCTGTGTGATGGGGAGTTGTGGTGAGTGAGGGGGGTTCTGTGTGATGGGGAGTGGGGGTGAGTGAGGGGGGTTCTGTGTGATGGGGAGTGGGGGTGAGTGAGGGGGTTTCTGTGTGATGGGGAGTGGGGGTGAGTGAGGGGGGTTCTGTGTGATGGGGAGTTGTGGTGAGTGAGGGGGGTTCTGTGTGATGGGGAGTGGGGGTGAGTGAGGGGGGTTCTGTGTGATGGGGAGTGGGGGTGAGTGAGGGGGTTTCTGTGTGATGGGGAGTGGGGGTGAGTGAGGGGGGTTCTGCGAGCCGGCACCTGACTTCACTATTAGAGGTATGCTAGAACCGAGCCGCTGTATTGGTGACTAAGGGCTCAATGCCAATGCCACAGCCGTAAGCCTACAACACTGTGGGAGACCACCAGCATCTCACACATTTCCCAGCCATGCACGCTGCCGGCAGGGACCGCATATGGCCTTGTGTGGCACTGCACATGCACAGGGGGATTCTTTTTCTAATTCCCCACTCTGTTTAGAGTGACAATGCGTATGGAAACAATGTAATGTGTATGGGCAGCGTATCATACAAGTGTACAGGGCTCACGTTACGTGGTACGCAGAGAAAGAGAGCATGCTGGGATTACCACGTGTGCATAATACGTGGTGAAAACCTGGTCATGGACATGAGCCCTAACATGTTATAAAAGTTAGCTCATGCTGTCTCCAATGTATGTGTGCCTGTATTATGTATGTGTATATAGAATTATTTTTTTCTTTCTTGGGGAAGCAAAGCGTGCCTTGAGGCTTGTGTTCTGGATGTTTTAAAAATCTAAAACCCCTGATTACTAATGATCCATTGATGGGTCATTAAAAAAACAGTAATGTAGCTAAAAGTGATATACAAGGAGTAGCTGTGAAAAGGAGTGGCGGGTGGACGGGTCTGGAAGGGGGCCCCAAGCTAAACTTTTGCACCCGGGCCCATGAGCCTCTAGCTACGCCCCTGGTAACAGCTGTGGCAGAGAAGAACGATGTTAGCCCATTGAATTCAATGGAACCAGCAATACAGCCGGCTCCACTGAATGCAATGGGCTGCCGGCGATCGCAGGATGAATGGTCGGGAAGGGGTTAAATATATAACCCCTTCCCTGCAATTCATCCAGAAATGTGATACACTAAAAATATATACCGGCGTATAAGGCGACAGGGCGTATAAGACGACCCCCCAACTGTCACCTTATACGCCGGGAATACAGCGGAGCAAAGAATAAAAAGCATTACTTACTTCTTCAGACGATCTGCGCCGCTCCTGCAGACTGTCACTCCTTCCTGGTCCACGGACTAAAGCTTTCTCTATGAAAGGCTTGAAATCCCTGCCTCCAGAAACACAGCCAATCACAGCAATTCAATGACATCACTGTCATTGGCTGTGATTGGCTGAAGGCACGTGTGTTTCTGGAGGCGTGGATTTAAAGCCTTTCGTAGAGAAAGCAATGCTCTGCCGGGAACCAGGAGGGAGCAAGAGCCTGCAGGAGCACCGCAGAACACCAGGAAGGAGTGACAGTCTACAGGAGCGGCGCAGATCGTCTGAAGAAGTGAGTAATGCTTTTTATTCTTTGCTCCACTGTATTGCCGGCGTATAAGGTGACAGTTGGGGGGTCGTCTTATACGCCCCGTCGCCTTATACGCCGGTATATATTTTTAGTGTATCACATTTCTGGATGAATTGCAGGGAAGGGGTTATATATTTAACCCCTTCCCGACCATTCATCCTGCGATCGCCGGCAGCCCATTGCATTCAGTGGAACCTGCTGTATTGCTGGTTCCATTGAATTCAATGGGCTAACATCGTTCTTCTCTGCCACAGCTGTTACAGCTGTGGCAGAAAAGAAGGATTTGTCTTCTATATGTTCTCAATGGGGTCGGCGCTGCTGCCGCCGGCCCCACTGAGCGCATATAGAGACGATTTATGGCCTTTAGAAGGACCGTTGGGGTTCTTGAAGCCTACAATACACCTAACACTCTCCCTATAGCAGCTCCAACACGATACCACTTTCCCTGAACTAATGTCAGAATACATCCGTAGCGAGCCGCGGGAGGGGCAGATTTCAATACTCGGGTGACACCTTATCTCCCCAGCCACTCACAGCAGGGGGGTGGTATAGGGCTTGAACGTCACAGGGGGAAGTTGTAATGGCTTCCCTGTCTTTCAATTGGCCAGAAAAGCGCGCTAACGTCTCACAGAGGAAACTGAAAGTAACCGGAACACCGCGTGGTGCTCGTTAAGAGTAACGAGCATCCCGAACACCCTAATATTCGCACAAATATCAAGCTCGGACGAGTACGTTCGCTCATCTCTAGTACTGTTACATTATTAACATTCTGCACGTTGAGGGTGGGTCCTATATAAATTGGAGGGGTACAAGGCCAACAATTTTGCACCGCTTTATACGCTACATTATAAAATCTCCCTGATGTCCCTTCTGGAAAGTGGCCAAATTTAAGGTGACCAGTCTGGTGACATCGGCCATGGTTGTTTGCCCCTTCCTTTTCCAAATATTTTTGACAACCATATGTAGGTCCACAATAAGGATAGGAAAAGGAGGCTAATATGGGCTAGGGCCCCCATTTCCTTGTATATAGCCTACACCCCATTGCTGTACACAGCTAGACACAAGCTGGAAAACGACATGCACATGAAATACAATGCTACAGCCAAATAGTGCCATTGTTCTGCAATAGAGGGTCAAAGGACAAGAGGGTCAAACTAAGAAGAACGCTCATATTCATATTGAGAAGCTCAGTCCAGACACGAGACATAGAAGCGATGTATCAGACTGGGCCTAGGGTGGTGGCACTATGCTAGGCATCCAATAATCCCCCCCATGACCTCAGAGTCCCCACAAATTATCAGGAGCCGACAGCCTGATAGATAATGAACCAATTATACAGTACCCAGACTGAGATGATCTCATAGATGACATATCTATAACCGGGGGTCCATGGTAATGAATGACCCTTTATAGCCCCAGCCACTGACTTTATATATATCCTAAGTGCTCCGGGCACAAATATAATTCTTTCAGACTTGGCTTTTCAGTGGAATTTATACTAAAGGGGGAGTTTAAGAAGACAAAACCAGCAATGTTTAACTCAAGACCCTCAAAAACTAAATAAAACTAAAATACAGGACCCTGATAAATAAATCCAGCATTAGTCATTCTTTTATGAAAGATGGCATGGTCATATGGATGGTACTTTCTTTTCAGGACCAAGGTGGCATGCACCTAGGTATGGTCCACTTACTCTCGAAAGGTATTGTGGTTCTAGGAATGGTCTTCTCTTTTTCAAGACCAAAGTGGTATTCTTCTAGGTGGCAGCAAAGTGGCATGTTCCTAAGGTTTGTGGTCACGTGTACCTATAGTCCTATTACGGTAGGTCATATAGTCCTAAGAATGGTCTTCTCTTTTTCAAGACCAAAGTGGTATTCTTCTAGGTGGCAGCAAAGTGGCATGTCCCTAAGGATCGTGGTCTCATGGTCACGTGTACCTATAGTCCTATTACAGTACAAAGGTGATATAGTCCTAAGAATGGTCTTCTCTTTTCGAGAACAAGGCGTCATGTTCCTAGGGATGGTCCTGTTTCAGTAGTAAAGTGTAATGATCCTAGGGATGGCCCTTCTTTTTTTTAGGACCAAAGAAGCATGCTCCTGTGGATCATGGTCTCTTTCATAAGCATAGTGACATGATCTCAGGGATGGTCCTATAATTCAGGAGCAAGGTGGTATGCTCCTAGAGATATTCAGATTTTTGTAGAAAGGTGCCATGCTCCTAAGTGTGGTCCTCTCTTTTCGGGACCAAGGAAGCTTGTTCCTACAGATGGTCTTGTTTCAGTAGAAATATGTCCTAGGAATAGTCCTCCCTTTTTCAGCATAGTTCTAGGTGGTAGCAAGGTGACATGTTCCTATGGATCATGGTCTGTTTCAGGAGAAGGGTGTCGTTCTTCTAGGGGTGGCTCTTTTCAGTAAAAGAGTGTCATGGTCCTAGGAATAGTCCTTAATTTTTCAGGACTAAAGTGGTAAGCTGGAGGGATGGTCCTATCCTTTTTCAGTGGAAAGGTGGTATAGTCATATGAATGGTTCTCTCCTTTCAGGGGCAAGGTGGCAAGTTTCTAGGGCTGTCCTATTTCAGGAGCAGTCCTTGGATAGTTCTCTCTTTTCACAAGCAAGGTGGCATGATCCTAGAGATGGTCCCATTCAGGTAGAAAGGTGTAATGGTATTCTTTCAGGAACAAGATGGCATGCTCCTAGAGATGGCCCTATTTCTGTTGAAAGGTCCTACAGAGATTTGTCCCTTTACAGGAGCAGTGTGACACATGGGCAGGGATGGTCCTCCTCCCTAGGAACATGCCACCTTAGGACCATGTAACTTTGCATCCATAAAGAGGGCAGGGAGACTTGATCCTAGGTTGGTCCTCCTATTTTTTGTTTGCCATTGCTAATAGCAGAGCCCTATGCAGGTTCACACCATCCATATGGACACTGAAGCAACCTGAGACGGCACTCCCCCCTCTACCCTATGGTTGGCGCTCCCTTGATTGTTATCATCTACATATTTGTTGGTATAGTTCCTATTAGTAGACGACTCTGCAGATCTCATACATAATGATTGTATATGTTTTTAATTTTAACCTCTCTGACGCCCGCCTTTGCTCGTAAATTGCAATGTGGGAATTGATATAAAACCGCCACGATTGCTGAGAAACGTTTATTTGCAACTTTAGAAGCAATCTCGGTATCACTCTCTCGTTAATGCGTCTATTGAAAAATAATACCGAAAAGTGTCCGTCCAGAGCTGCCAAACCAGAAGCTCCTAGACTGCAGACAGTCTGTTCCTCTCACTTAGGGCTCATTAGTGCAGCATGGCCTCTGGCCTGGAAATCATAAAGCCGTCTGAATAGTTCAAAACCACAAAGAAAGTCTATTAAGAACAACAACTCCAGTCAATAAGACCCCCCCCCCCCACCTCTATGTGGACCTCCTGCAGATAAATGTAGTCCAGCTCTAAGATCTACAGTATCTTCAGGGCTGAAATCTGAAAGCATTTGTTACTTTTGCAGCGGATGATGAAAGGAAACAATGTAGTTGATGTCTGAAGCTCTCAGCAGGACGGGCCCCTTAAGATGCGGTATTAGCTCTGCACCAGGGTGCGTTATAATAGCCAGTGAATATTGGTGCCCCGTACCGGACAATAATGGGGTTGTTTCAAGTGATGCCAAGTTCTCGTCTTCATGACCCTCTTGATACTCCGAGAATCCCAATACATTGCAGGCTGTGGTCACTGTGTGTTTCTTCCTGATAGTGGAGCATCTAGAGTCGGGACCCTCCAGGAATATCTCTTGGGGTAACTTTACAAGGGACACCTATAAAGACGGCCACCAACCGTGTGATGAGCGAGAATTCATTGACTAGTCGACTCGTTTCAGCTCATCTTAAAATAGTTGCTGATGGATTAAATATTGTCTGGTGTATGCAGGAAGTCGTTGTCTGTCACCGACTAGCCAACAGCTTTGCAGGGAGCAGTGTGCTTGTTCGGTGTATGTAACGGGGTGACCAGATATGATGCAAAACGAAAAAAAAAGGTTTGGTACGGTGTTAGCCAGTAGAGCAAAGTGTGATTGTTCTCAGTAAGAGAAACTAAGTAATCTTGTAGATATGAGACCTTTTAATGGCTAACAAAAATACATGATGTTATAGCGAGCTTTCGGATCTTCTATGGACCCTTCCTCAGGCTTAATGAAATTTATTCGAATTGGGTGTGTGTGTGTATATATATATATATATATATATATATATATACACACACATACACACACACACAATAAAAAACAATACCAGACAAGATCAGCAGAGAGCTAAATACTTAATCAGTAGAGATGAGTGAGTATACTCACTAAGGCACATTACTCGAGCGAGTAGTGCCTTAGCAGAGTATCTCCCCGCTCGTCTTTAAAGATTCAGGGGCCAGCGGGGAGGAACGGAGGGGAGATCTCTCTCTCCCTCTCTCCCTCCCGCTCTCCGCCGCAACTCCCCTGTCACCCGCGCCGGCCCCTGAATCTTTAGAGACGAGCGGGGAGATACTCGGCTAAGGCACTACTCGCTCGAGTAATGTGCCTTAGTGAGTATACTCGCTCATCTCTATTAATCAGTCCACTACTAGGGAATGTGACAGCTTTATGATGGGTTTTTCGCTCTCCTTCAGACCTGCACATAAGAGAGATGGAACAATATTGAGGACAAAAAAAAATGAGAACTTGATTGAGATCTCATCGCCACACAGCTGGAGAGTAAAAGACGGAATTACCTGTGGCAAAACATTTTTGTGGTCAGGGACATAGCATAGAGCAGATGAGAGTTATCATACTGAAGGGCAACTTCAAGTCGCACAGTCACAGAAGAATTTGGCAGCATAAATTTATGGCCATTATTGATATCCTCAAGAATGGAATGAACCTTGGAGCGGGATCTTGCATCAGTGGAGAATATGAAAGGTCTGAAGAAGGTCAAGAGGGATGTCCTTTTTTGGCGTTGTCTCTCTTCCCAATGATTTGTTTGTTTTGTTTTTTAAACTTCATAAAAATGTGTACATTGATTTGAAGGAATGCTGCCATCCAATAGGTGGCGCTGCAGAGGTATTGTTCCATCTGCAGGTCTGAAGGAGAGATAACACACATCATAAAACTGTCACATTCCTCAGCAGCAGACTGATTAAGTATTTACCTCTCTGCTCATCTTGTCTGGTATTGTTTTAAGTTCAAATCAGTCTCAAATTTCTGCGTGTGAACATTTGTATTCAGGTCAAGAGGGGTGTCGTCTCTGCATCTGTGTGTGTATATATATACATATATCCCATCCAAATCAGCTTTATTAAGCCTGAGGAAGGGTCCATAGAAGATCCGAAAGCTCTCTATAACATCATGTATTTTTGTTAGCCATTAAAGGTATCATATCTACAGGATTACTTGGTTTCTCTTACTGAAAACAATCACAGACAGATATGATGCAGGATGGGCATAGTGAGCCATTGAAGGTGAGCCTACCTGGGATGATGGGGGCAGTTATAGTAGCGGCCTGTGCTCTGCCCCATCTTCAGGGTGGGATCTAGAACCCACAGACTCCGGCTACTGTCACATTTGTCTCAAAAAGGAGACCAGGCGGGTGCATAACTGATGTTCAACTTTATTGCAACAACAAACACTTTCTGGCTTCTTTTAGCTCCGGTACAAATACTGGGGTTCGGGTCTTCAACAAGCTTCAGGCACAACCAGTGCAGGAGAAATAAAACAGCCTTTATTATAAGCCCTAGTCGCTGACTTGAGATGTAGAGTCCCATAAATGGGAGAGCCACGCCCAGGCACTTGATGCACAACACCAAAAACTCTGCCTGTACCAATTCAATTCCTCTTGGCTCTGCGGTATGAAGCCTCAGCTTACCACCGGTGGTGTCTGAGAAACACCAGTGTCGTTAAAGGAGTTGCAGCAAGGGGTCCGTGCAGTACACCGATCCCAACCGAGCTTACCTCCCCCTGCCAAAGATGGTGCTTGCCTCACTTCCACTTGGCGCATCTTAGTAAACCTCCCCCTCTTAAAGGTACAATCCACTATTGCATGTAAAGCAGGCATCAGATAATGCCAATGTAAGGAAAGCCCAGTGGGCTGAATGGCTCCAACCTTCTTTTTTTTTTAACATTATGCCTTCCCATTCCCATTGGTTCTCGAAAACACAGAAATACGTGCAAATGATCCTTGACTGAACAGTCCCTGCTGGTCTCTGAAAGATCACTCGCTGCTGCTACAGTCTCTGGTTGGTTTTGGTCTTCAAAGATATAGTCACTGCTGTAGTCTCTGACTAGTTAAACCTTCCAACAGAATACATGGTGCTCCGAAATTCAGTAGACTTTGCATCCAATGAGCGCTCATCGAGGAGGAGTCAAAATTTCAAATACACACCTTGTTTAGCCTTAGCGACTATTTGTAGTGACTATTCAGATGATAGTTGTCTCGTGTAAACCCACCCTTACTGTCATGTGTATAAGCAATGACACAGGATGTACATGCAGAGAACAACAGTGGACCTCACTCCTCCCCGGCATTCATCTGGCCTTGGTGGGCGCTGATGCCGGCATTACAATAGTATAACCATGCTATTTTCCATTGAATACTATGAAGTACAACTGTAGGAGACCCTCAGACAGTAGTTTCCAAGACAGTTCTGATGTTGACTATTTGGCCATTACTCCATTTGGTAATAGACCAGCTCATGTGGACAGAAGAAGACCAGGACTGGTTATAACTGCCATACAAGAAATAAGGATGAGGCCCACCGGAGGTGCCCACACTACATGGTCCACATAGCATAGAGACAGCCTGGGCAGGTGCTAAGTACAGGAAGATTAGGTTGAATGCTCACCATAATAGGAGCTCCAACTTCTCATAGTTTTTTTATATGGGGGTACAAAAGTGATAAGTGACATCTATGGGTAGTATTCTTTACTTGATAGCCTGCACTTGACTCTTCCCCATCTCCCATCAAGAGAAAAGGAATCAAATGGGTTGGATTGTTTTTTACCACTGAGATAAGTGGCACCTGTATTGTCTTACAGCCACTTATCTCTCTCCAACCATAGAAATAAGGTGCCTGTTCTGCAAAGTCAACTATCGTATGGCTATGGCAGATACTGGAGAGGAGTTTTGGGTTGAGTTGCTCTTTAGATGAACTTGGAAACAAGAGCTTTCATCAGGGTAGATGACTAAAGTGTGTCCACAGCGAGAGGTCATTCAACAAATCCCCAAATGTGTCCCATGCCATAAAAGTATGAAATGAAGAAGAAAACATCAATGAAAAGAGGAGCCCTCACATGTCTCCACCACCATGTCCTACCTGCTCCAGCATATCTTTCGGAAGATCTTCTTGTTCATCCATTTCCATAATGGCCTTCTTGATCTCCTCATTGGACAACTTGAGTCTATAGCAAAATAAACAAACATGCAATTTATCATTCTGGGGTGATCATAGAGATGAAAGTGGTCCCAATGTAATTAGGAGACTTCACAGTTTACCAGGAAATCCTCCATTCAAACCACTTGGTATCTGGTCATACCAGTATGGTCCATATCACTATATACGGGGAGATGTATAACTTATACCAGCTGTTCATATATACTTATATACAGAAGATACCCAGGTTATACCAGCATGCTCCATATCACTATATACAGGAGATGTATAACTTATACCAGCTGCACATATATAATTATATATAGGAGATACCCAGGTCCTACCAGCATGCTCCATATCACTATATACAGGAGATGTATAACTTATACCAGCTGTTCATATAGAATTATATACAGAAGATACCCAGGTTATACCAGCATGCTCCATATCACTATATACAGGAGATGTATAACTTATACCAGCTGTACATATATAATTAGATACCAGTGATACCCAGGTTATACCAGCATGGTCCATATCACTATATACAGGAGATGTATAAGTAATACCAGCTGTACATATATAATTATATATAGGAGATACCCAGGTCCTACCAGCATGCTCCATAGCACTACATACAGGAGATTTATAACTTATACCAGCTGTACATATATAATTATATACAGAAGATACCCAGGTTATACCAGTATGCTCCATATCACTACATACAGGAGATGTATAACTTATACCAGCTGTACATATATAATTATATATAGAAGATACCCAGGTCCTACCAGCATGCTCCATATCACTATATACAGGAGATGTATAACTTATACCAGCTGTACATATATAATTAGATACCAGTGATACCCAGGTTATACCAGCATGGACCATATCACTATATACAGGAGATGTATAAGTAATACCAGCTGTACATATATAATTAGATACCAGTGATACCCAGGTCATACCAGCGTGGTCCATATCACTATATACAGGAGATGTATAATTTATACCAGCTGTACATATATAATTAGATAAGATGATTCCCAGGTTATACCAGCATATGACTTCTTATGTTATACCAGATCTATTTTACTTTTAACTAATAATTGCCATTTTTTTTGTTTTTCTCGTGACTTTTTCTATTGGCTCCTCCCACATATTTCGCCAGGAATGTGCGGCCTTTTGGGAGATTATACAGAACAAACACGCTGATAAGGGATTAGCTATGAAAATATATGATGACTCCTCCCGGATTAAACTCTTTCTCGGCCTGCTTCAGATTCCAAAACTCTAATAGAAAGAACAGAGGATATTCGGTATCGCACCCGAGTCGTGTTCTGCAGGCGAAGCCAACGTAAACTCTGAGGGGCCTTTTGGAAATGGCAACAGATATTCCTGAAGCTGAATCAGATCAAATCTGAGCGTTCTCCAATAGCAAGCAGATGGGGTCTCAGCAGTGACCGGGACACGTGGGAGAGTCTGTATACAGTTAGCACCTCCTGGACGACAAGTAATGTTCTCTGTAACCCGAGGAACGTGGATTTTCCACTGTTGGATTTTTTCACCATACTACACTCCAGAAATTTTTCGTGTTTTTTTCTGATGACAGCTGAGTCCGGTCGCACACACGTCAATGGATATAGAATTACATTTCGCCTAATATTTAAATTGGCGCAGAATTTGGAGGCACCTGAAGGTACATTAAACGCCTTGGGCGTGATAACTTCTCCAATACTGATTAATTCCTAGTCCAAATCCAAATTCTATAGTATAAGGTGACGGTCGCACCTGTGGAAGGAGACCATATGGACTATGAGGAGTACGAGAAGGTCACATAATGGCGAGATTTGGAGAGATATCTAGAACACCATCACACCAATGAAGAGTAGTCCAACAATATGGAGTCAAGTCTCTACCATCAATAGTAGAATATAAAGGGATAGCAGACCTCTCCACATAGGTTGAGTTACATGGATTAGGCGGTCATACATGTTAGACAGAAGTAGGTTGGTAGGTGCAGGAATGGGACGAGGGGTAGGAGAGGGTAGTTCTAATGCCACCCTTGTCAGGATGTAGTGTATGTTGGCATGGTGCAGTGCCCACAGCAGAGGAGGACCCAGGAGACTGAAGCAACAGTAGAGGTGGCACAAAAAGCATGGCCAGAGTGGTGTGAGTAATGCTGGTACAGAAGTGAGTGAGGCCAGTGATATTTTTTTTATGATCTAATCTAAAGTCTTAAAGGGGATCAGAGCTGTATTCATTATGGGGTCTGATCTGGGGATCAATGCAAAATCTGCAACAGGGGTCGCCAGCTACCATGTGTCATTTACATAGTAACATTGTATGTTAGGCTGAAAAAGACAATTGTCCATCCAGTTCAGCCTCTTTATACCCCCCCCCCCCCCCCCCCCCCCCCGTTGATCCAGAGGAAAAAAAATAATGAAACAGAAGCCAATTTACCCAATTTGGGGGAAAAAAATACCTTCCCGACTCCATAATGGCAGTCAGAATAATCCCTGGTTCAACATTTGAAAAGTTCCTGCCTGACTCCAAGACTGGCAGTCGGAGGGTACCAGTATTTTTAATACTGGTATCTTCCTTTGAGACAAAGCGGCCTTTTGGCCTAGGTGAGACTGCTTCTTATGCATCCACTTGAGCTATGCCCCAGGCCAAAGATGTTTCACTACAATCTTCAGGAGAAATCACCAAGGTGGTCTGAGTTGAATGGTGATAAAAAGTAAAGTGAGTCACCAGAATCATTTGACCATGAGAGGGATGACCTCCCCAAAATGGGAAGGGGTGCACCTTTGGGTTGTCACTTGAAATGGCAGCCGGGTCAAGAAAATTGGTTATTTTAGGTCAATTGACCACTGTCATGATGGCCAGTGATCACCTGTTCTCTGAGGGAGAACCCAGCAGCTAGGATTCAAGTTCTCTATAGCAACCCCAGTGGACAACTGTAGTATTGCACAGTTTTTACTGAAGTCAGTGACTTTGCTGGGTCCTCCAGAGATGACAGACAGACAGATAAGTGGTGTCAATGATGCCATGCAGCTTTATGCCCGCTGGTGATGGGCATGGTGCTGTGTGTCCCAGTGGGTGATAAGATGGAGGAGTCTTTGCAGCTTGATCACCTTGATATCCCTTTATATCCAGGTTGTGCTGATATAATGGATGTCACACTGTTGGTCACCATGCTGTAGGTTACAAGTTAGGGAAGGTGGCACTTACTTGGAGAGGAGGATGACACAGTTCTGCGCCCTGCGCCCGTCAATCACAGACAGCTCCTTCACCTTGCGGGAGGACAAGTAGAGGTCCTCCATGGAATCAACTTCTTTCTGTCAGGAGAAACAATAAATCCAGGGATAAGAATTCTCTGCTGATTGTTCTCTGCACCCCTCCACCCGCTGACAGAAGGAATCAACAGCGGTATACCTGTAGGGGTAAAGCTACTCATACAGCTGAGGGTTTGTTACAATGTATCAGTCATTTCACAGTATCACAAATCTATCTCCTGTCCCGGACTTCAGGCTGATAAATCCTACCTAAACCGATACATTGTAACAAAGTGCAGCTGTATGAGCTGGACTAGGTCCATACATTTCCCAATTCATTGATTACAACCAGAGATGTTACAAATGGTGATGAAGTGATTGGTGGCAGTGGGCAGCGCACTCTTCTGAAAGCCGTCTAATACAAATCTTTGCTGCTAATACCAACCAATCACAGCGCAGCTTTCATGTTACCTCAGCAGTATAAGAAATGAAGGCTGCGCTGTGATTGGCTGCTATGGGCAACAAAGACTTTCTGCTGAACAGCTTTCACAAGACTGTGGTGCGGCGCTACTTTTCCGTGCAGTAAAACTGATGGGCAGCCTGAAAGCCAGTCCTGCCCACTTGTGGTGAGTGTGGCATACATGGCAGAAAGTTTGTAGTTCTGGTGTGTGTGCCAAGGCATTAATAAATAGGCCCTTAGAGTTTTATGGGGGATTTTAAGGAATATGCGCTAGGAGCCAATCCATACAGGTGGTGGTCCTGAGGTGGGCACATGTAGCAGAGCTTTAGGAGCCGGTACGGCCGCATGTGCTTAGAAATTCTGTGCATTCTATCCCTTTCTGGGAAAGCCGGGTAGCAATGAATCCGCTTTAAGAGTTCTAGATTCGGCGGTCACCCAGCTGTCCCAGATTACTGAAAGGCAAATAACACACCTACATACTAAACCTTCAGCATGGCAGCCATATTGGTTGTAACCCGGCTTTCCCAAACAAACATTTTAATTACTGAGGACCCATCCAGACGGGTGAATTTTTGGTCCATCTGTTGTTCATGTAACGGTGCCCCCAGTAGTAATAATGCCCCCAGAAATGGCCCCAATAGTAAGTACATCTCCAGTAGTGGCCACAATAGTAATAGTGCCCTAAGTAGTAGTAGTGCCCCCAAAAGTGGCCCCAATAGTATCAGTGCCACCAGTAATGGCCCCAATCGTAATAGTTCCCTTAGTAGTGTCCCCAATAGTAACAGTTCCTCAGGTTGTATTAGTATTAGCCCCAATGGTAACAGAGCCATCAATAGTAGCCCCAATAGCAATAGTGCCCCCAGTAGTAGCCCAAATAGTAACAGTGCCCCCAGTAGTAGCCCAAATAGTAACAGTGCCCCCAGTAGTAGTAGTGTTCTTAGAAGTGGACCTAATAGTAACAATTCCCTCCTTAGTTGGTCCCAGTAGTAATAGTGCCCCCAAAAGTGGCCCCAATAGTATCATACTCCCAAAAGTGGCCCCAATAATAAAAGTGACCTCAGTAGTAGCCCCAGTAATAATAATACCCCCAGTAGTGTCCCCAATAGTAACAGTGCCCCCATCAGTAATGACCC
Organism: Eleutherodactylus coqui; assembly: GCF_035609145.1. Classification (NCBI taxonomy): domain Eukaryota; kingdom Metazoa; phylum Chordata; class Amphibia; order Anura; family Eleutherodactylidae; genus Eleutherodactylus; species Eleutherodactylus coqui. The sequence goes on along the minus strand of NC_089839.1, from coordinate 23,885,295 downwards.
CAATAGTAATAGCGCCCCCAGTAGTGACCCACAATATTGTGCCCTAACCACTCTCAAACTGTGGCCATGCAGCAACCCCGCGCCATTGAGTATGTCACTCAGTCTGTCTAGCATCTGTCCGGCAGCTACTGTTATACTCAGAGGCTGTGACCCCTGACCTCTCATTTCTGCGCTTCATACAGAACATAGACGCCAGGAGGCGAGTTCAGGGGTCATGGCAAGGCTTTACAACAGCGGGGGCTGGTCGGAGGCTAGACAGAGTGCGTGACATACTGGGTGCCCCCATACTGGGTGGTCCTGGGTTGCCCTCCCCCCCCAGGTGCTCTCAGGTGACATTTGTTTTTGATGGCCATTTTCATGGCCGGTAAAAGATAAGTACTGGCCCCGGCGTATGGACTATTAATTATTGTGCTGCCCGATGTGAGCTGCATCTGGGCTTCGGAGGTACAGCATGCATCCACCCGTCTGAATAAGTCCTACGAATGGTTTCATGGTAGTGATGATAGTGACAGAAGGTCGTGCACAACAGCCAATCCACAGCCGGCACTCACCTGTCTCACATAGGTGTTAGTTAGCAGGTCCTGGACAGCCAGCGCAGGTGAGAGAAAAGGAGACGCCAGAGATTAGAGATACAGCGCACCACCATTATACAAGCAGCACCTCCCGCACCCTGTAGATGGCGTCACACGGGACATACAATCACATTTCCTTACATTCTGCAGCGTCACTCGGAGGCGCAGAATGGAACTTGTGAACATTGGATTTCCGTGCCGGGAGGCCGATCGGTCAGCGACCGAAGGAAGCGTCACATTCTGATTGTTCACATTACGAGAAAGTGAGCAGCAAATCAATGTGGAGCAATCGTAAGGGAACATTCCAGAAGGAAGTAATACCTGTAGAGGGCCAGAGGGGGCGACACGTGGCACGGCGGTTCTTTCTTTGATGTCCCTTCCGCAGCACAATGTATTCATTTGTCTGGAGTGTTGTAAAGCAATCCTCCAGTCCTGGGACAGGATTACCCAGGGACCAGATGGGGGGAGTTAGATTACCTGCTGTCCGTTAGTTCCTGGCCCCGGCTTCCATCTTCCAAGATGGCTGCCGCAATCTTCTAATTACCTAATGCATCCTGCACGAGCCTAATAATGCACTTCCCGCTGACTGACCACGACTGATCACGTGAGCAGCATTGGCCAATCAGGGTGCAGACAAAGTGCTATTACAGTCTAAGGGCTTCGTCACGTGAGCGATATTCTTGCGCAAAGTTTTGCGTGATGTGATGCACACAAAACTCGCACAAATACGGAATCCATTCTTTTGATTAGATTCATTCCCACGAGGGATTCTTTTTTTCATCTTTGGGTGCTTCAGAACGCCTCGCCTATTGCGATGTACATGCAAGGGCGATGCGATGCTTCCCATTGAAGTCTATGGAGCGACACACGTGAGGAAGGCAGCTTCACAAACATGATACGATTTTTAATCAAAAACGCCTGGCAAGATCCATGTCGGGCCGAGTTTCTCATCCTGGTTTTGCGTTCGCCCGTGTGAATGTAGCCTTAGGGTGGCTTTACATGGGACGACTACCGTCTGAGGATTCGCTGAAAATAGTCGCTGAAGCGTAATAACGACTATTTGTGTTCTTCTACACGGAGTGATTGTTGCTTTCTTGATGCTACATTTCTCACTCAAGAATTGCTGCGGGGGTTTACACGGACCAAAATATGGTTCCCCGACTGGTTAGGGGCGCGAGGTTCTTAGGTAGGCGTGTATTTGAAATTTCAACACCCCCCCTCCTCACTCAAGCTCATTGGTTGCCCAGTCCAATCAATGCAGAAAAATACGTGAAAGCGGTCCTGGGTGAACACTCGCAGTCGCGGCTGAGGAGGACTCGCACGTATTTCTGCGTTTCAGGCTGGATTCAGATGACCGTATATCGGCCGGGTTTTCACGCCCAGCTGACATACGGCGTCTCTCTCTGCAGGGGGAGGAGGCTGGAAGAGCCGGGAGCAGGAACTGAGCTCCTGCCCCCTCTCCGCCCCTCTGCACTATTTGCAATGGGGAGAGGCGGGATGGGGCGGGGCTAATTTTTAAAAAAACTTAGCCCTGCCCCCATCCATTGCAAATAGTGCAGAGGAGCAGAGAGGGGGTGGGGAGGAGGCAGAGAGAGGCGGGAGCTCAGTTCCTGCTCCTGGCTCTTCCATCCTCCCCCCCCCCCCTGCAGAGAGGGACGCCGTATATCGGCTCAGCGTGAAAACCGAGCCGATATACGGTCGTCTGAATGCGCCCTTAGGGAAGAAAAAAAATGTTCTGCTTTTTCCGTTATTGATTTCAATGGTATTTTAAAAAAAACAGAAAGCAAACAGAAAAGCTTCAGTTTGCTTCTATCTTGTTAGCTGCAGACTGCGCTATTTTCGAAGTCCCATGGAACTCACTGGGGTTTTTATTCAATCCGTTTTTTACGTTTTTCTGCTCTTAGGATGGAACAGAAAAACTGAAAACAAAACGCCACTGTGACCTCAGCCTTATTAAAATTAGTGCCGCCTATAAGGGGAGCCGGTCAGACTGTAACATTGCAATCGCTTGAAATGCAATTCCCAAAAGATGAGTTACTGAGTAAAAGGCGGATATGGAGTTTCGTTTTAAACTGAGTAGCATGGAACATTCCTTGCGGTCATTGCGCCACCTACACAAATATCCCCTATAGCAGCACATATAGAGCAGAAGACAGGAGGAAAGATGGCAGGTTCATCTCCACCCAAAAATGATATTTTTAAAGGAGTAGATCATTTTTCAGTGGAGTTCTCCAGGAATAAGGGTTAGGCAATGAGAGAAGAAGCGAGAATATTTCTTAAGACATCATAAAGTAACATATGTGTAATTCATAAGACACTACCCCTTCATACGGATTATGAGATTAAAGGGGTTGTTCAATTGGAAATTATTGATCAGGATTGGTCATTAATACTAAATGGGTGGGGTTCTGTCACCAGGGACCCCCACAATCAGCTGTTTTCTGGGCCAATGTACTGAACCGATTCCTGCAGGAGGCAGATAGCTCTGTTCTCACTGCAGTGGTCAAGCTTGGTATTGCGTGCAAAGATTCCATTCATTTCAATGGGACTTTGGCCTGCAATACCAAACCAGGCCACTACAGTGGGAAAGGAGCTGTCTGCTTACTGCAGGTATCAGTACACCAGTGCATTGGCCCAGAGAACTGCTGATTGGCGGGGGTCCCTAGTGACAGAACCCCACCAATATACTATTGATGACCAGTCCTGAGGATAAGCCATCAATAGTGGACAACCCTTTTAAAACGGAGCCCCAGTTTTGGATATCACTTTATTAGTTAAATCAATATATATTGAGGAATAACTTTACAAATATTTTGGTTCCCACTCATCAGGTCCCATACTCCAGTCACATCCAAAGCTGCATCAAAATTCTTCTAAATGCCATTTGGAATTTGGAAGCATTAACCTGAACAATACATCCCCATCCTTTAGATAGGCATTTACATGCACTGCATAGAATGTAGTATTGAACATTGGCTTGTGTCAACACTACATATCACACAATGTATTACAGCAGAGGATATTCTGCACAGGCGAATTGAAGAAAGGTGGTACGAGGAAGCCAGCATCACTGTAAATGCAGCTATGAATGTAGACTTGTAAATGCAGCTTGTGATGTGACTGGAGTATGAAGTAACTAATGATATGTAAGAGATACAAAAGAGTAAAGCCAATCATTTCCATATGCAGGATGGAGCAATAAAGTGAAGTTCCCCACCAGATCTGACCATTACACGTCCCGCTCCCTATGAATCATGGGAAATACCTGGTGTCTCTGGTAAGCTGAGAACATTCTTTCAAATTCTTCCAGATCCAATGTTTTAAATGCCCGGATGTCGTCAATATCGTTCCAGATCGTTCCACTAATTTTGTCCTAAACAGGAAATAAAATAACAGAACATATATAAATGAAATGAGCAGCGATATCACATATGTGACATCTCTGCACCCTTCCTCCAAAACATCACTAACTGTTTGTCCGCTGTCTCTAACACCATGTCCTCTCTCTACCTAAAACTAAACCTCTCTAAAACTGACCTGCTGGTATTTCCACCCTCCACTAACCGACCTCATCCTGACCCCTCCATCTCAGTGTGTGGCGCCATCATAACTCCTAGACAACATGCCCGCTGCCTTGGGGTCATATTTGACTCTGATCTCTCTTTTGCCCCCTACATCCAATCTCTGGCCCGAACATGTCAGCTGCACCTCAAGAACATCCCAAGAATCCGCTCTTTTCTCACTGTGGAGACGTTAAAAACGCTTATTGTCGCCCTCATCCACTCCCGGCTCGATTACTGCAACTCGTTGCTGATCGGCCTCCCCTGCACCAGACTCTACCCTCTCCAGTCCATCCTGAATGCGGCAGCCAGGCTCATCTTCCTGTCCAGACGCTACTCGGACGCCTCTGCCCTGTGCCGGTCACTGCACTGGCTGCCCGTTACATACAGAATTCAATTTAAACTCGCTACCTTCATCCACAAAGCCCTCCACAGTACAGCGCCACCCTATATCGCCTCCCTCATCTCAATCCATCAACCAGCCCGGGCTCTCCGCTCTGCTAACGAAACCAGACAGAGCACCCCTTTAATTCGAACTTCTCATTCCCGCCTCCAAGACTTCTCCAGAGCAGCACCGGTCCTCTGGAACGCACTACCAAAGGCTACCCGAGCAACCCAGGACTCGCAGAACTTCAGGCGTGCTCTAAAAACGCACCTCTTCAGGGAGGCATACCGCATTCCCTAAACAAACCTCTCTGTACTCCGCCTGATAACATGCTCCCTGACCTACTGACTGCAATCCCTGCTAGCCATCATAAACCGCTCCTGCAGTCATACTGTTTCTGCCGTCACACGGCTAAATGTCTGACCATTGTCTATGTGTATAACATCGCTCACTCTCCACCTCGCCATACTGTGCACATCTCCAGCCCCTTTACCCTCTGGATCACCCCATTACTTGTAGTATGTAAGCTCGTTGGAGCACACACCCCTATTGTTTCCATCAACTGATTACTATATGTAACCGTGGTTCTGTAATGTTTGTATTTTGTCTTTCTGTATTCCCCCCTGTCTATGAAAGCGCTGCGGAATATGTTGGCGCTATACAAATAAAGATTATTATTATTATTATTATATGTGACTGTCTACATCCATTATTATATATCCGCCCCAATGGATACACAGGGGCGTATATGCCACCAAGCACTGGAATTCCTGTGCCTAGGGCGGCCGCTTGCAGGGGGCAGACCCAGGTGCAGCCACAGATACAACTACCAGAAGGATCAGCCAGGCAGCTTCTCCCCTGGAACAAACGAGCTGCAGTGATTGGCGGATGTATAAGGAGCCATCTTTGGGTCTAACAACTGAAAACTCATCACAGGATAATTTTCTGCTTTCTCGGTTCCTTGAGTCGTCCGACATCTTTTATAAGTTAGATGCAGCCTTCAGCTCTCTCACATCAGCGCTGCATTCTCCGTTGTTCCCCCACGGACTTCCATTGGTCGTATTTCGCTTCGCTCTCTGGGTTTCAATTTTTTTGACTGAAAAACCAGATCTGCAGGAATCTTTTATCGCCCAAAAAAATAAAAGCTGGACGGAACGGAGCGGACAGTTTAACTTTTAGTCTACGGGGGTCGGACACAAACAGAAACTATTCCGGTTGTATCTGTTTAAGGCACCCATTTACAGAGCGGCTCACGTGTTGTTGGAAGGTTCTGTTCAGATCTGCGTTTCAGTTTCTGTTGTATTATGTTATAAAAACAGAAAAACTAAAGCCCTGCAGTAAAGGGATCCGCCCTATAATGGCGCTGAACATTGGGTCCCATTGACTATAATAGAATCCATCTTTCTTCCTTAGTACCCTGCAGAATTTTTCTGAACGCATTATTCATGTTCTGTGACATCACTGTGCATGTTATCTGTATTCTATGACCTCACTGTGTGCACTATTCATGGTCTGTGACATCACTGTGCATGTTATCTGTATTCTATGACATCACTGTGCACTATTCATGTTCTGTGACATCACTGTGCATGTTATACGTATTCTATGACATCACTGTATACACTATTCATGGTCTGTGACATCACTGTGCATGTTATCTGTGTTCTATGACATCACTGTATGCACTATTCATGTTCTGTGACATCACTGTGCATGTTATCTGAGTTCTATGGCATCACTGTGTGCACTATTCATGTTCTGTGACATCACTGTGCATGTTATCTGTATTCTATGACATCACTGTATGCACTATTCATGTTCTATGACATCACTGTGCACTATTCATGTTCTATGACATCACTGCGCATGTTATCTGTATTCTATGACATCACTGTATGCATTATTCATGTTCTGTGACATCACTGCGCATGTTATCTGTATTCTATGACATCATTGTATGCACTATTCATGTTCTGTGACATCACTGTGCATGTTATCTGTATTCTATGACATCACTGTGCACTATTTATGTTCTATGACATCACTGTGCATGTTATCTGTGTTCTATGACATCACTGTATGCACTATTCATGTTCTGTGACATCACTGTATGCACTATTTATGTTCTGTGACATCACTGTATGCACTATTCATATTCTATGACATCACTGTGCATGTCATCTGTATTCTATGACATCACTGTGCACTATTCCTGTTCTGTGACATCACTGCGCATGTTATCTGTATTCTATGACATCATTGTATGCACTATTCATGTTCTGTGACATCACTGTGCATGTTATCTGTATTCAATGACATCACTGTATGCACTATTCATGTTCTGTGACATCACTGTGCATGTTATCTGTATTTTATGACATCTGTGTATGCACTACTCATGTTCTGTGACATCACTGTGCATGTTATCTGTGTTCTATGACATCACTGTGCATTATTCATGTTCTATGACATCACTGTGCATGCTATCTGTGTTCTATGACATCACTGTATGCACTATTCATGTTCTGTGACATCACTGTGCATGTTATCTGTATTCTATGACATCACTGTGTGCACTATTCATGTTCTGTGACATCACTGTGCATGTTATCTGTAAAATAAACACATGAAAAACACGGGAGATAGAACACATTGGCTGTGGTGAGTGTATTTGCTCATATGGTCATGTGAAGCCACTCTTTGTCTTATTCATGTTCCATGACCTCACTGTGTGCATTATTCCTCTTCTGTAACATCACCGTGTGAACTATTCATGGTCTGTGACATCATTGTGTGAACTATTCATGGTCCGTGACATCATTGTGTGAACTATTCATGTTCTGTGACATCACTACATGCATTATTCTTGTGCATTAGCGAGACCAGGATAATCCTAAGCTTTTCATGTTCCAGACCGGTTGCTCATGGTGGTCATGGTACAGGTGGGTCCGATTCCTTATTTTGCTATGGCACCCCATGGCTACTTGTTACGTCACTGGAGGCAGCACTTTCTTTAGTAATGGTAGGTCTCCTCTGTTGGGAGGCAGATAGATGACATATGTATGGTGGTAGTCATAGGGGCAAGGAAATGACCCCAGAGAATCTCAGTAACAGAGATCACACAAGATGAGAGAACTATTACTTAAGTCCCAGGTAGAATTCACATGGGAAACTGCCTTTGTAGGAGTGACCCTTAATTTGGCAAAGAGGTGTGCTTCTTCTTGTTGCCACTAGAGGGGGCATCCACTGTAATTCTGACAGCCTGTAATGAAGTCCTGCTGCACTTCCAGAGGCCATTCAGTGTAATCCTGCAGAAGAGCTGCTGTATATAAGAACACTTGTCATATAACGATAACGCATTCTCGCTGCATTCCTCCTGTCCCCAGGCGCTCGCATCAAATATTTCACATGGGGCCCAGTGGGAGCGACCAGCTGGACGGAAAAGACAGTTGTTGGAACAAGAGACTGTCACTGTGTAGTCAGGGATAAAGCAATGAGATTCCTCACGGAGGAAGAGAATGTCGCTATCCAGAACTAATCCTGTAACGAGGCAACTTAAAGAGGTTCTCCAGATCGGCCCCCAACTGGTCTGAGCTTCTTAGGTGAAGTGATGTCATCGTGACCGAGAGTGATGTCATTGGTGGGCCCGTGGTCTTGTGAGCTCTTATACATCCTGTACATATCACCTACTCTCCATGCACCCTTGTTATGGGACGTGTAATACCCCTTTAAGGGATGGAATACGGCGGCACTCCTCTTCCTATTGTTCTTCCGTGTTCCATTTATAAAGAGGAATTTATTTCTGTTGTATGTAAAAATAAGATTTCGTAAGATTTAATAAGAGTTTGAGTCCCATCCAGGAGGCGGATAATCCGTGGACGCAGAACGCTAGAAACAGGCGTGTAATCGTGGAGTCTGCGTGTAATTGTCAGTCTGTCTCTAAGTTGTCAACACGTCCGCAGCCTTAATGAGATAAATAGGGCCAGAACTCCTCGCCTAAAAAGAAGCGCAGTCATCCCCCCTCCCCCGCATCACGCTGCATTCTCGTAATCAACAACAGCAGTAGTATGGCTGCAGCGGGACGCCTCGCCGTACGTGGGAGGCGGGATGTCTGCACTTACAGTTACGTCACACTCACCTCTTAGAATTCTGTGCAGACTCATTCTGTCATGTATCTTTATAGGGGTCAGACATGATCCGCCATATTACAGAGCTCCCAATTCTCGACATAGCAGGAGGAGAGATATTTATGACTGCCTGTGGCTACCAGTAGGGGTAGATCACTGTATGTAGATTTATATATAGACAGCCACCACTAGGGGGAGCTCACTGTATACAGATTTATATATACTGCCACAATTAGAGGGAGCTTATTACATACAGATTTATATAGTCAGCTACTATTAGGAAGAGGTCACTACATGCTTCATATATACAGCCACCACTAGGGGGAGCGCACTGTATGTAGATTTATATATTCAGTTACCAATAGGGGGAGCTCACTGTATACAGATTCATACATACTGCCACAATTAGAGGGAGTTCGCTACATATAGATTTATATATTCAGCCACTATTAGAGGGAAGTCACTATATACAGATTTATATATACAGCCATCACTAGGGGGAGCTCACTGTATATAGATATATACAGCCAGCACTACGGGGAGATCAATGTATACATATTTACATATAGAACAACCACTATTGGAAGCTTCCTGTATACAGATTTGTACAGTCACCACTAGAGGGAGCTCCCTGTATACAGATTTATATATACTGCCACAATTAGAGGGAGCTTATTACATACAGATTTATATAGTCAGCTACTATTAGGAAGAGGTCACTACATGCTTCATATATACAGCCACCACTAGGGGGAGCACACTGTATGTAGATTTATATATTCAGTTACCACTAGGGGGAGCTCACTGTATACAGATTCATACATACTGCCACAATTAGAGTGAATTCGCTACATATAAATTTAGATATTCAGCCTCTATTAGAGGGAGGTCACTACATACATTTATATATACAGCCACCACTAGGGGGAGCTCACTGTATATAGATATATACAGCCAGCACTACGGGGAGATCAATGTATACATATTTACATATAGAAACACCACTAGTGGAAGCTTCCTGTATACAGATTTGTACAGCCACCACTAGAGGGAGCTCCCTGTATACAGATTTGTACAGCCACCACTAGGGGGAGCTCACTGTATGTAGATTTATATATAGTGCCACAATTAGAGGGAGCTCACTACATACAGATTTATATATACAGTCACCACTATGGGGAGATCAGTGTATATATAGAGCTACGTACTACTAGTGGGAGCTACCTGTATACAAATTCATACAGTCACCACTAGGGGGAGCTCCCTGTATACAGATTTATACAGTCACCAGTAGGAGGAGCTCATTACATACACATTTATACAGCCACCACTACTAAGAGCTCCCTGTATGTAGATTTATATAGCCACCACAAGGGGGAGCTCCAGTTATACTGTACATGCAATATATATCAACTCCATTGTGAGTGCATTAACAGTAAAGAGAAGAGGCCATGAGATTCAGTATGTGAAACAAGCAACAATACAGAACATACTATGGCTGTTCTTCGGCTCATTAAGTGGGGGAGGGGCTGCGTACCTCGTTTAGTTTGGACCAGTTAAAAGACTTCAGTGGGTGCGATGGTTGGGGAATGGATTTCTTGCTCAAGTTGGTTCCACAGGTGAAGGAATGGAGAGATGGTGCCTGCATGCCCATTCCAAAGAATGGAGGTGCCCCAGGGGGTGGCGGGGGTCCCCCAGGCGGTGGTGGTGGTGGAGGAGGAGCCGGGGGAAAACAGGAGAATGACTGCAGTGGAGGAGGAGGAGGTGGCAAATTCTCAAGTAACGGTGGGGGAAGAGACATAGGTCCTCCTGGAGGTGGTGGCGGAGGAAGCGGAAAGGACAGAGGACCGCCCGTCTGAAAGACAAAAGGAAGTCGTCAGGTTTAATTTCCACCTATATCATGTTTTAAATTCCAGTCACATCCAAAGCTGCATGCACAATTCTGCTGCTTTACAGTTAGCTCTCAGGCTGCATAACTGTAGCATGCCCTTAGTTGTGCTGTATTGTCAGGGTGCTCTGGAGCAGAAAACAGGTGCCGCATACCAGTCTGCATGTGAACAAGCTACATCACCCACAATTCAATACATAAAAACACACTGCATTAATAAACTGCAAGACAGTTACATTTTAAATGCAGCTCTGGATGTAACTGCAGTATAAGTTACTTAATGTGGTTGTCTGGCACATTTGGGATTTTTTTCTATTGATGACTTATCCTCTGGTCCACTGCTCGGGAACCCTGCTGACCAGCTGAATTCCAGCACCGCTGTCAGTACAAACAGCTCCATCCACATTGCAGTGGCCTGCATTGGTATTGTGGGCACAGCTCCCATTGAATTCAATGCAATACCAATCCCGTCCTCTGCACCATGGACAACATAATCCACCTCCCTGCGATGCCAGGGATCAGCTGATCAGCATGGATACTGAGCGGTGGATCACGCCGAGCCGCCATTGATGACTGATCCTCAGGAAAAATCCCAGAAGTCACGGACAACTACTTTAAATGTGTACAGATTTAACCCCGAAAGGTGTAGCTTTGCTTCCTTACCGAGTGCTCGTTCAGCTGACACATCAGCTCCGTCATCTGATCTCTGGCCAGACGCAGCTCCACCGACTCCTTCTGCAGCTTGTCCTTCATCTTGTTTAGGGTCTTCATCATGTCCTCCTTCTCCTGCGTCTTGGTCTCACATTCCCGTTCTTTCTTCTCCAGTCGGCTGCCCAGCTCCATGTGTTCTAGGATGCGGTTATAAAGAGCGGATTACAGAACATCCCCCAATCTATGTCCCATAGCAGCCATCGGTGGGGGTCTCAGCCTATATCTGTATGGTCCTGTAGGTTCACCCCTCCGCCCTCTACTGCCTGGTACATTATAGTTCTCACATTCTATTCATGAACCAGGAGGCCCAGGATGAATACATACTTCAAGTTCCTCCCAGACAGGAGACTTCAATGTCGTACTGCAGTACTTGCTCTAGCCAGCAGATGGCGCCATAGTATAATGGCAGAAAGAGAAACACCCTTAGGAAACCCTGAATCCAAAATTGGATTGCAACGGGTTAACACTCCCATAGACGGTAATAGGAGATTCTTGAATGAAAGTTGCACAAAAATAGGACATGCAGCGATTTTTCAAACTCGGATTGCCGATCTAAATGAAAAATCATGTGTAAATTTACCCATTCAAGTGTGAGTCGGAAGGAGTATCATCACTCCTTTAGGAGAGCACCTAGAAGGTGAGTGAGGAGACCTATAAGGCCATGCATGCTCCTCTGGGAAATATATGCAAATAAGGAAGATGGAACAATAACTCTGCAGCGCCACCTATTGGATGGCAGCATACCTTCAAATCGATGTCCAACCCTTTAGGGTGCATTCACACGAACGTATATCGGCTCGGTTTTCACGCCGAGCCGATATACGTCGTCCTCGTGTGCAGGGGGGGGGAGGATGGAAGAGCCAGGAGCAGGAACTGAGCTCCCGCCCCCTCTCTCTCTCCTCTCCGCCCCTCTGCACTATTTGTAATGGGGAGAGGTGGGATGGGGGCGATCCTCATTCTTGGACCTTAGCCCCGCCCCGTCCCACCTTCTCTCATTGCAAATAGTTACCCAGTTGGTAACTACAAAAACAGCCGAGCGCTTCAACCCATTGCTGTTTCCATAGCTCTGTAGCATAGTGCACTACGCTGTTTCCGTAACTCGGGACAGGTGGTCAGAAACAGTGGACTGGGTTTTCCCAGCTCAGCCATGTAAAGCCAGGATGGGAACACCCCTTTAACTCCTTCCATAAATGGGTAATTATGGAATTAAGGATCCAATAAACCATTTTAAAGGGGAACACCCACCTTTCCTGAACTTCTCCGCCTGTTCTCGCCATTGCCGAACTTCATTCTCATTCACCAACCTGCACAGAACAGAACAATTACATGTCACTTATAAGGTAAGATAATATGTCACCAACCTGGGACGGTCCAAAGGGCTGATGGAAGGGCAGACATATAGATGGATGCACACTCAGTAGTATGGGGGTTGGGTTATACAAGCCCTATGAGTGATTGTGGGGAGTCTTGCAAGAATGGACATAGCCGGGTTCCCCAGCTTTGAAGATGTTCTCTATATTCAGTGTTTTCTACCACATGTGCAGAAATAGAGGTTTTTGAGCCAAGAGATGTGCTGGAATGTGGCTGGTAGAAGTCTAGCTCTAGTGCTGTGCAAGGTAACCGCACTGTATAGAATTGCAGAAGTCTGGATATTATAGAAGTCGCAGACGTAACTCTATAGAGGTATACGCTCTATGGAATGGCAGATTATGGACACCCGCAGACAGCGCAATAATGGTGAGATCTAGACACCATGTAGAACTGGAGAAGTCAAAAACTGTGTGCAACTGAAGACGTCAACATACTCTACACAGCTCTGCAATTACTGAAAATATTGAACTGCAGACGTTGAAACACTAGAACTCATGAAATTCTGTAGCACTGAAGGGCTTTAGACACCATAAATACAGTGTTCTAACTCTAAATAATGAGCAGCTCTAGAGCCTGCAGAGAACCAAGGAGCTCTAGAACATGTGGAGAATGGAGCAGCTATAGAATCGGTATAGAACTGAGAAGTCCTAGAGCCTGCAGAAAACTAATGGGATATAGAGCCTGCAGAAAATAGAGCAGCTCTAGGATCTGTGAAAACCTTAGAAGCTCTAGATGAGGAACCAAGGAGCACTAGAACATGTACATAATGAGGCAGCTCTAGAATCTGGATAGACCTGAGAAGCTCTAGAACCTACAGAGGACTGAACAGCTCTAGAACCTTTGCAGATATGCAGATTTCTAGAACTTGGCAATAAGTTCTAGAATATATATAGAAACAGGGAACTTTAGAGCCTATAGAGAACTGAGCGGCTCTACAATCTGCAGATAACTAAGAAGACCTAGAACCTGTATAGAACTGAGAAACTCTAGTACCACCAGATTACTGATGAGTTCTAGAACATGCATTCCAATGAGTAAAGTTCTAGAACTGCTATATATTCTAGGAGTTCTACAACCTGTGTAGAATTGAAGAGCCCTAGGACCTGTAGAGAAATTAGAAGTTCTAGAGCCTCTATAGAGCCAAAGAGCTCCAAACGCAATATAAATGGAGAAGGTAAAGTGTAACTGCACTTTCTACAAATTTTAGAGCGGAGACTTTTTATTGAGTCCACCTTCAGTGACAACACTCGGCCGAGCACTTCAGCGGGCTTGCTCTAGCAATTGGTGGTGGTGTCAGCAGCCAGACCCCCAGTGATCAAAACTTCTGACCTGCCCCTATGATGTTGAAAGATTTTAGAAAGCGCATTTACATTTTAAGGCTTCCTATAAAACTGCACATTGTGGACAGTCTACAGAATTGTCCAACATCTAGCCATGAGAGTTAGGGACCTCTAGCCAGCCTATAGAACTGCAGAGTTAAGACACTTTACGTAACTGAAGAGCTACAGACACTGTAGAACTGTAGAAGTCTAGATACCTTACAGAACTGTAAAGTTGTAGACACTATAGAACCCCAGAGCTTTATACACCATAAATAACTGTACAGCACTAGACACTATAGAACTGTAAAGCTCTATACACTGAAGAACTGTGGAGTCTAGACACCTTAAAGTACAGTAGAGCTCTAGAAACTATAGCACTGTGCAGTTCAGACATCATACAAAACTGTAAAGCTCTAGACACTACAGAACTGCCCTGCTCCAGACACCTTGTAGAACTGTAAAGCACTAGACATATAGAACTATAGAGTTCTAGATACTGGAGAACTGTGAAGTCTAGACATCTTACAGAACAGTAAAGCTCTAGAAACTATAGAATTTTGCAGGCTAGATACCTTATAGAACTGTAAAGCTCTAGACACTATAGAACTGTATAACTCTAGACACTATAGAACTGTATAACTCTAGACACTATAGAACTGTATAACTCTAGACACTATTGAAGTGTAGAGCACTAGACATTATAGAACTGTATAACTCTAGACACTATAAAACTGTATAACTCTAGACACTATTGAAGTGTAGAGCACTAGACATTATAAAGCTGTAGTACCCTAGACATTATAGAAATGTAGAGCTCTAGACACTATAGAACTGTATAGCACTAGACACTATAGGACTGTAGAGCTCTAGACACTATAGAACTGTATAGCACTAGACACTATAGGACTGTAGAGCTCTAGACACTATAGAACTGTAGAACTCTAGACACTATAGAACTGTAGAGCTCTAGACACTATAGAACTGTAGAGCTCTAGACACTATAGAACTCTAGAAACTATAGGACTGTAGAACTCTAGACACTATAGGACTGTAGAGCTCTAGACACTATTGAACTGTAGAGCTCTAGACACTATAGAACTGTAGAACTCTAGACACTATAGGACTGTAGAACTCTAGACACTATAGGACTGTAGAACTCTAGACACTATAGGACTGTAGAGCTCTAGACAATATAGAAGTGTAGAGCGCTAGACACTATTGAACTGTAGAGCTCTAGACACTATAGAACTGTAGAACTCTAGACACTATTGAACTGTAGAGCTCTAAACACTCTAGAAGCGTAGAGCTCTAGACGTTATAAAGCTGTAGTACTCTAGACATTGTAGAACTGTAAAGCTTTAAACACTATAGAGCTGTAGAGCTCTAGACACTATAGAACTGTAGAGCTCTAGACACTAAAAGTGTAGAGCTCTAGACACTGGAAACTGTGCAGTCTAGACACCTTATAAAACTATAAAGCTGTAGACACTACAGAACTGTCAATCACTAGAAACTATAAAACTAGAACTCTAGCCACTAGAGAACTGTGGAGTCAAGACAGAAATGTAAAGCTCTATACAATACAGAACTATTGAGCTCTAGACAATATAGAATTACAGAGCTGAGACTCTATAAAACTGTACAGACTGGGTAACCAAAGAGTCTGGACACCTTAAAGAACTGTATAACACTACACACTATAGAACTATGCAGTCTAGACACCTTAAAGAACTATAGAGCTCTAGACACTATAGAACTGTAGACCTCTAGACACTATAGAATGGTGCAGTCTAGACACCTTATAAAACTATAAAGCTCAAGACACTATAAAACTAGAACCCTAGCTACTAGAGGACTGTGGAGTCTAAACACCTTATAGAAATGTAGAGCTCTATACAATATAAAATTACAGAGTTGAGACACTATAGAACTGTAGAACTCTACAGACTAGAGAACTGAGGAGTCTAGACACCCTAAAGAACTGTAGCACTTTAGACAGCTTATAGAATTGTACAGCTTTTAACACTATACAACTGCAGAGTCTAGACGCCTTATAGAATTGTAGCACACTTGGCACTATAGAACATCACAGCTCTAGAGACACCCTATAGTTTCTAGAAAACTTAAACTATCATTGTATCTCATAGATCGTCAGACGCCATGTGCTTCTGATGGTTCACCTACATCTTAATGATGTTCTTGACATTGAAGTTCTCCAGTGCCGTCACATCGGGATCTTCTCCTTTCTCGTCCTGAAGAACGATCTGCTGTAATATCCGGTCCAGGAGCTGCCACTGCTGGAGCTGGCTGCCGTTCCGCTTGTCTGTGGTGAGGAAGAGACAACATCATTCATTAGACCTAACTAATGATTCAGTGGACTCAGCTGACAATAATGTGTAGGACCAGCCTAAGACTAATGGAGAACGTGGCTACCCAGCTAGTTGGGTGTTAATTCAGACACTTTGGATACTCACAAGTCATCTGTAGACAGTGCTCGAGGATGGACAACAGGTAGGGGTATCCGTCCGTGTGCTTCAGCTTCTTCTTTATCAGCTCAAACATCTCTGTCGCGCTTTTGGTGTCAATGTGAACCTATGGAAAGAATGAGCCATGGATAACACAACTGCTCAGTGCCTGCGCCTGACTTATAAATCACATGATCAGGTCTAGTTCTAGAAAAACCATCAACAACTATGCAAAGTGCGATACATAAGCCCCGCCCACTCACATCACGCCAACACATTCCATGTCATTATAGTGTAATTAGAACTGGACGGTTACTTTGTATGAATACGATCAGCTTTTCCTGCTGACGATTCAAAAGGATTGATCAATTTCTCTTAAAGGGATTGTGTATTTTCACTCAGTTTTTTTCCATCACCAGTACAAGGCTCTTGGGAAATTGGTAAACTTATTTTCTTAGGTTCTTGCCATGATATTAAGTTAGAAAAATAGAGAGAGAATTGTGTAGGGGGTTTCCCCTTTATAAAACTAAGCTTTCCACTATTATATCTAAAGGTACCCATATATATTAGATACATGTCAGGCAAACCTGCTGATTTCAGTAGGACTGTCCATCAGTCTCATGTGTATGGGGGTTCCTGACTCTCACCCAATGGCAGGTGTTGGGGGAAAGAATGTCTGGAGGGAAGAGAGGAGTGTGGAGGTGAGACAGAGAGTCTGGAAGAGATAGAGAGATCTGGGGGAGGACAGAGGGGTCTGGAGAGGGATAGAGGGGTCTGGAAAGGGATAGAGGGGTCTGGAAAGGGATAGAGGAGGCTGGAAAGGGATAGAGGAGGCTGGAAAGGGATAGAGGGGGCTGAAAAGGGATAGAGGGGGCTGGAAAGAGATATAGAGGGGGCTGGAAAGGGATAGAGGGGGCTGGAAAGGGATAGAGGGGGCTGGAAAGGGATAGAGGAGTCTGCAGCGAGGTAGAGGAGTCTGGAGGAGATAGGGGGTGGACAGAGGGTTCTGGATGGGGAAGAGAGGAGTTTGGAGTCTGGACAGGGCACAGTGGAGTCTGGACAGGGCACAGTGGAGTCTGGACAGGGCACAGTGGAGTCTGGACGGGGCACAGTGGAGTCTGGACGGGGCACAGTGGAGTCTGGACGGGGCACAGTGGAGTCTGGACGGGGGACAGTGGAGTCTGGACGGGGGACAGTGGAGTCTGGACAGTGGAGATTGGATGGGGGACAGTGGAGGCTGGATGGGGACAGAAAAGTCTGCAGGGGTAGTGGAGTGGGGATGGGGGACAGTGGAGTCGGGGCGGGGGACAGTGGAGTTGGGACGGAGGACAGAGAAGTCTGTAGGGGATAGTTTGGTTTGGAGGGCGACAGAGAAGTCTGGCATTGATTTATTCCCCTCTCCGTATTTAGAACATATACATGCTCGGCCAAGTCCGCAGTGCAGATACATGGGGGAGTCGGAAGGAATAGTTGTCAGCTAAATGAGCATTCATCTGACATATCTAAGATGCACGGCCACCATTACTGTAGAGCGCACAGTAGTGCTGTGTCATATCCACACATTAATCTCTGGCACAACACAGAGGTCCCATTGCATTTGAGCCCCGATGCCCGAGGGATAGCAGTGCTGTGTACGGCAAGTGAGGGACGGTAGAGGGGACCTCATACTCCGGGGCTGCAGCAGGGCGTTACATCCCAGAAGTAAAGGAGTCTATGATGTATAATTAAGGATTGCACTATGAGATTAAACAGTTTCTTTTATCCTCCATAGCACCTCAGTGAATATTAATATCCTTTCTGGTCCTGAGTGAAGGAAGTTCATGAACGATAGTGCGGACGGGGGGCGCCGCGGCTTCTTTTACAAGAAAGATCATTCAGTCCAGTCCCCATTTACGGCTCTTTCACAGAGTATTACGCATATTCTTTACGCACGTAATACACAGTTAATACAGCCCATTTATTTCAATAGGTTCATTCACAGCTGCATTCGGTCGCATGAAAAAAACACCCATATTTGGTGAGTATTACGCACTAAAATAGCCTTTTGAAATCAATGGGCGTAAATATGAAGGAACCAGCAGAATCGCTGTGTTTTCCACACAAAATGGGCTTTTGAGCTGAAAAAAAACTGTTAATAGAAATCAGCGTATTTCGGTCCCCGAATACACTGCGTATTAATGGAATCTAATACGGACGTGTAAAAGAGCCCTTACTCCAACCCTAGCTCCTGGTCTAGGACCATTGTAGAATATTAGACCCCATCCCAAATTTGTTTCTAACCTTCATTAGGAACTGACAAGATACCCTGTAGAACTCCTTAGTGGTGTGAAGAGACAGGAGTGAAGACCCCCCGCCCCACCTGACGATTTGCATAGTCTTCTGATGCTATTAAATGTAGACGTGTTCGGGATAAATCCGTGCTGGCTCTATGAATAATCCTACGGAGCCGCACAGCGAAGAGCTTGGCCAGGATTTTACATCTGTGTTCGCCGGTGATATGGGATGAGAGCGCTCCTTATCTTCCTCCGCTTTTCTTTGTTCTGGAGTAAATGAATAATAATGGGTTCCTCTATAGATGATGGAGGAACGCCTCATTAATCTCTCCAGGTTTCATATGGGGTAATGTCTAATTTCCAGTGGCATTCGAGGTCTGTAGTAATTAATGTCTACCCGTGCTCATCAGTGATGGATGGTATCCAACCCCTGTTTATATCTAGATGAGGGGTTATAGGGCTCTGAGTAATACATTAATAGGCTACATTCACACGAGCGCGGATCTCACCCGAGCATTAGGCATTGCACACAACTTGCGCAAATATAAATTCCATTCATTTGAATTGAGTTACACACCTGAGCGATGCTGCGAGATAAAAAAAAATCGCTACATGTCCTATTTTTTCGCGTCTTTCAAAATGCATCACCCATTGTTTTCAATGGGACAGTCAAACACGTTGCACGCCGTGCGATGCGCATGCGAGTGCGATATGAGGTTTCCCATGGAAATCAATGGGAAACGCATGCCGATCCTCAGAGGCATGTGAAACAAGGATCGCTTGTGTGAATGTAGACTTATATTTAGGCTTCTCTCACATGGGGGGATGCATGTCTGAGCCGTACACAGCGCGGCCGAAAAAACGCATGAGTGGGAGAAAGCCGTGGCTAAATCTAGCGCTTTCTCAATAAACACACCGCCGGGTGGGGCATATATACGTCGCAGCCCAGAATTCCATCGGACAGGGGGAAATTCTTCAACTGGCCCAAAAGAGCCAGCTGACATAGTTTAGCAGCGCTAGCCGCTGCTAAACTCCCTTCCCTTCCCTTTGCTGACAGCCCCCATCGAAGTCTATGGGAGCTGCCAGCTGATCGCAGCCGAAAGATAGGACAAGACCTATCTATGCCAGTCGTGTCAAAATTTGCCCACCGGATTCGGCAGTGTATGTGCTATCTTTTCCGTCCGTCCGATTTTACGCAGCTAAACATCGCCCATCTGAACGAATGTATTCAAGTCCAACGCTTAAGATGGTTGCGATTTTTGGCCGAAATTTTATCGTGGCTAGGTCGCCGCAATAAAAGGCTCGTGTGAATAAGGCCTTCTATGCATACTGCTCAGAAACATTTGGGAAACACTCTAGCATTCCGATTTGGTGCAAATGAAAGTGACGACAGGAGCGCCAGGACACCCCAAAAAGGGACTGATTCTTCTCTAGTTCTGCTGGTGTCCTTGGCACTACGGGTACATGAGGTGCCACCTGCAGCCCAGTCAGGTTGTACAGGTAGTCCTGCTCAGGAGGGTACATCCATACATGCCGGAGCAAGAAGTTTTGCTGTGTCTCCCACACAATGTCAAGAGCACAAGTATGATGGCTGTTACACGGAGAGAGCTAGACAGGGCTGTAGAAGGGTACACCCAACACTAGGACCAGAAGAGCAGGAGGCTACTGTTGGCTACTGGTCTGAATGATGGTGGCATGAGAAACTCCATGATGGTGGCATGAGCACCCGCCATTCTGTAGTGGGACCTCTGCCCACAGTCCAGCACCGTGCAATTCGATTGGCATTTGCCAAAGAACATCAGACTTGGCAGATCCGCCAATGACACCCCAACTTTCTTCGCAGATGAGAGCGAGTTCAGACTGAGCACATGTGGAGGGGGAAAAGAGTCCGGAGTTGCATGGAGGATATTTTGTAGAGCAACATGTTCCTTAATTTTTTGGAGCTGTGTACTATTCAGACAGCATAGAGCTACCTTAAGAGCTTGTTGAAACCCGTAAAAAGTAGTAAAATGTTACCGAAAAAGTCGAATTATCCTTTAAAAACTTTTGGCTAAAAAGTCTGAGAATGACTGAATACTGTAATTCAATTATTTCTGTTTGGTCCCTGCTGCAAAAAGTGACTCCAAAAATATCAGCAATATTCCACAGACACAAAAATGCTTCAGCTCTCCACTCCGGGCCAACGCTCGGCCGCACATTTTCTAGATACACTCCCCATAACCTCAAGTATGACTTCTATTACAGTCACATAATGGAAACAGACTTCATCCACAATAAAACCAGGGGCCGATCTCTGCTGCACCTAGTAGCACTAGAACGGCTTGAAGGCAATCTATCTGTCTGTCTGTCGCTCTCTGTCTAACAGTGGAGGACCCAGCAAGTCATTGACTTCAGAGAGAACTGTGCAATGCTTCATTTTCACAGAGGGGTTGCTATAGAGAAATTGAATCCTAGCTGCTGGGCTCCTCTTCAGAGTACAGCTGATCTTGGGGCATCATGACAGTGGAGCCTCTGGTCATATAAACATCTTACATTACCCCTGCTGCTCAAATGACCTAAAATAACCAATTTTCATGAATTGGCTGACCTTCAAAGTTACTCCCCATTTTAGGGGTTCATCGCTCTCATGGTCAGATTAATCTGGTTATGCACTTTACTTTTTATTAACATTCAGCTCAGACCACCCTGATGATTTCTCCTGAAGACTGCAGCATATGCTGCTAAAACATCTTTGGCCTAGGGCAAAGCTCTAGTCAGGGGCGTAACTATAGAGGATGATCTATCTATCTATCTATCTATCTATCTATCTATCTATCTATCTATCTATCTATCTATCTATCTATCTCATATCTATCTATCTATCTCATATCCATCCATCTATCTCCTATTTATTATCTAGTCTTTCTCTCAGCTGATTGGTTGTTACAGTTACATGCTGTCCAGACAGTGTTCTGTAAGCTAAATACATCAGCAGCTCAAATTTCTCAACAGGTTTGCTACAATGTATCAGTCTGGTGTCTGGGCTATTTAGTTCACAGAGTAAGGTTGGGACATCAAAAACCGATATATCAAAATATCGCTAATGCTTTGGTGATACTTTTCATCTATATTGTTCTGTCCGATATATCGGTAACATCGATAGTCTAAGGCGATATAATATAGATTTTTGTAAAGATGAAACATGTCGTGTGGTCCGGTGACCAGATGTTCTTTCTTTAGATTCCACCCTTTCCATTGTGTCGGTACAGGATGTAGTTTTGCTCGCGGCACTAATGAACTTATAAACAAGTTCTAGAAACTTCTGGAAAGTGTGAGGTGACTCTTTGTCACCAATCAGGTTTGATCCAGGCAAAACGACTCAGAAAAAGTGGGGTCTTCGGCCCCTTCTCCACATGCGTTTGTTCATCGCGTTAGACGCAGGCTCTGAACGCTTGCGTCTAACGCGATGGCTGTGGGCAATGCTGTCTAAATGAAAGCATTTCCACATGCAGATGGAGGGCTGCGCTGAACGCACGAAGGTCGCGTCCGGAAAAGGAGACGCAATATGTCGTGCATTTAGCGAACGCAATGCCCATAGAAAAGATAGGAGACCCATCTAACACAATTACAATTGCATTCAGGGCACTGCGTTCGCGTTACCAGGCCCTGCATTGTTTACAAGTTGCCATGGAGACCGTTGGTCCCTCAGCAGCAACTTGAAAAAATGCAGGGCACACAGCCCCACAAACACACAGAGATCACGCTCACATCCGTCAGGTCCAGCGGCCTCTTCTGGCTTCCTTGTAGCTGGCAGGACCTTGTATGAGTGTGTTTGATGGCTCATTAGATAACGATTATTGGGGCCAATGATAAAAAACTTCTTTCCATAGACCTCATTTTAATTGTATGTTTCATCTGTAATCTTTTATTTTCATTTGTAACTTTAATCTATTTTCCTGTTATTAATAGTTAGACGTTAATAATAAATTCAACAGTTTAAAGTTTTAGAAGAAAACTATATTTTTTTGTTAATTGTTGCTTTATTAACCCTCGACCTGGTTTATTTTTATACAGCATTTAAAAAAGTCGATATATCGAAATATCAATAGTTTTCCACCGATATTTTACAATAATCGATAGTTTGTTCAGCGATAGTCGATACTATCGACTATTGATATTTTTGTGTCGATGTCCCAAGCCTATCACAGAGCATTATCTACACTGGATACAATTGTATCCACCGCTCAGCTAAGAGCAGACTACCTAGCTGGTATTACGCCGTATTCACATGGCAGGTAGCCAGTTGTTTCTCATCGGACAGCACACGGACACCCCATTGGTGTGCAGTCTGATGTGTGCTACATCGCATATTACATATACTATTCTCATCCGAGAATCGGACAAGTACAGAACATGCAGCAATTTTTCAAACTTGGACTATCGTTCTGAGAAAGATCGCTCATGTGAATGAATGCATTCTTTACCTGTACAAGTTATGTCCGTCAGACAGAACTCGCACGGTAAAATCGCCTGTGTGAATACACCTGGATACTGTACAACGGTACTCAAAGAACATAGTGCAGGTGGCAACCGGCGATCTGCAGAACACCACGTATCTGACCTGCAGCCTCCCTCTAGTTGTCCAGGCAGATGAACTAATTAGTGGAGAACAATACGGGGCTGCAATAAAGATAATTGGAAACATGTCTCATATTAATCCTAATTATATCCAGCAGACTTCATTAATTCATTACATTCCTGGTAAATGTAGAACAGGCGACATATAATGAGGGCGGTGCGGAGGCTGAGAGAGCATCACATCGTATGATAACCAGTGAATATGGCGTCAGCATGAGGGAAGATACATTAGACAAGCCCTGGCATACAGAAATCCTAACGAGGCAGATTACCTCATATCTATCTATCTAAGATGAGATATCTATCAATCTCATATCTCGCTCTATCTCTTAACTATCTATCTAATATCTTTTATCTATCTCTTATCTATCTATCTCATATCTCTATCTATCTCTTATCTATCTATCTCATATCTCTATCTATCTCATATCTCTATCTATCTCATATCTCTATCTATCTCATATCTCTATCTATCTCATATCTCTATCTATCTCATATCTCTATCTATCTCATATCTCTATCTATCTCATATCTCTCTATCTATCTATCTCATATCTATCTATCTATCTCCTATCTATCTATCTCATATCTATCTATCTCATAACTATCTATCTCATAACTATGTATCTCATATCTATCTATCTATCTCATATCTATCTTGTATCTATCTATCTATCTCGTACCTATCTATTTCGCATCAATCTCACATCTATCTATTTGTGTCTATCTAGCTATCATGAAGCTTAGAAGGTACTTGTAGAATTCCAGGTGGAATATTTCCATATAATAATATCCATCAGTCACTCTTCTTGCTGACAGTTTCCATGTAACAAAAGATTTCACACTACAAAGAGTAAAGGGTCATGCAGCCACTTTATAAGAAAATAGATTTGTTGTCTACTCCTCCAACGTTAGAGGGATATTCACTAGACCCAAACCTCGGGGTAGAGGAAGTGAGTAATAATCTTATACTACTCACCAGCCACATTCACTCACCATGTCAAACCTCTTGGCCAGCTCTACCTCATCTTCATTCCTCACCATCTCAAAGAAGTCCAGATGCCTGAAAGAATATGCGATACACAACAATAGAAACAGAAGATCATGAAATTCTTGCTGATTACTCTAACTGATGCCAAAATCATATCCATATAATTACTTGGAAATTCTCTGGCTGAGAATGGACGACCTGACCAAAAATAATGCCAAAGGTAAATGGACCGAGATCCAACGTATCATTAGGAGGAAAGAGGGAAGAATAACAGGAAAGAAAAAGAAGCTAAGTGAAATGGAAACCAAAAGGAAGGAAGGGAGAGAAAGGATGGAAGGAAGGAAGAGAAAGGGTGGAAGGAAGCAAGAGAAAGGATGGAAGGAAGGAAGAGAAAGGATGAAAGGAAGGAAGAGAAAGGATGGAAGGAAGGAAGGAAGGGAAAGGAAGGAAGGAAGGAAGAGAAAGGATGGAAGGAAGGGAGAGAAAGGATGGAAGGAAGGGAGAGAAAGGATGGAAGGAAGGGAGAGAAAGGATGGAAGGAAGGGAGAGAAAGGATGGAAGGAAGGGAGAGAAAGGATGGAAGGAAGGAACAGAAAGGATGGAAGGAAGGAAGAGAAAGGATGGAAGGAAGGAAGAGAAAGGATGGAAGGAAGGAAGGGAGAGAAAGGAAGGAAGGAAGGACGAGAAAGGAAGGAAGGAAGGAAGGAAGGAAGGAAGGAAGGATGGAAGGAAGGGAGAGAAAGGATGGAAGGAAGGGAGAGAAAGGATGGAAGAAAGGGAAAGAAAGGATGGAAGAAAGGGAAAGAAAGGATGGAAGAAAGGGAGAGAAAGGATGGAAGGAAGGAAGGAAGGAAGGAAGGGAGAGAAAGGAAGGAAGGAAGGAAGGGAGAGAAAGGAAGGAAGGAAGGAAGGAAGTGAGAGAAAGGAAGGAAGGGAGAGAAAGGATGGAAGGAAGGGGGAGAAAGGATGGAAGGAAGGGGGAGAAAGGATGGAAGGAAGGGAGAGAAAGGATGGAAGGAAGGGAGAGAAAGGATGAAAGGAAGGGAGAGAAAGGATGAAAGGAAGGGAGAGAAAGGATGGAAGGAAGGGAGATAAAGGATGGAAGGAAGGATGGAAGGAAGGGAGAGAAAGGATGAAAGGAAGGGAGAGAAAGGATGGAAGGAAGGGAGATAAAGGATGGAAGGAAGGATGGAAGGAAGGAAGGAAGGAAGGGAGGAAGGAAGGGAGGAAGGAAGGGAGACAAAGGAAGGAAGGGAGAAGAAATAAGTAAGAAAGGAAAAAAAGGAAGAAAGAAAAGGAACGAAGAAAAGAAAGGGAGGAAGAAAGGGGATGAGGAAGAAAAGGAGGAAGAAGAGAGGAAGGGAATGAGGTAGAAGGGGAAAAACAAGGGAGGGAAGGAAGGAAGTGCGGAGGAAAGAGAGGAACAATAGAAGGTAGGAAGGGGATGAGGATGACAAGGAGGAACAAGAGAAGAAAGGGGGGAATGGGAGGAACAATGGAGGGAAAGGAATATGGAGGAAAGGAAGGGAAAAAATGTTAAAAAGAAAGGAATGATGGAGGGAAAGGAGAAACAAAGGATATAACGAAAAAGGAGAAAGGAAAAAAAGAAAGCAAGAAATAAGGAAAGGAGGCAGAGAGGAAACAAAAAAAGGGGGCAAAGAAGATAAGGAGAAAGAAGGAAAGGAAGGAGCGGGAGGAAGAAGAAGGAGGGCCAAAAGTAGGAAGGAAGCGATGAAGGAAAGCAAAGAAAAAGAAGAACAAGAGAGAATGAAGATAATAGAGATGGATCTGAAATATCACAGGTGGATTTTGATAGGTTTCCTGTACCTGTCCAGGGTGGCGTTTTCATGCTGCCTAAGCTTGTCAATAACTGGCTGGATCCCCAACATTAGGAACTCATATCTAAGATGCAACCGGAATTCCAGATTATCCTTAAAGACAGAAAAAAGAAACAAGTTAATCTTAGAGAAGAACAGATTGTTGTAGTACTAAGTCTATGATATGGCTGCGGATATCTATCATCTCCAGCAGTGCTCTGCCACCTGCGACTCGCCAGCTGTTCTGCAACTACAACCCCCATTATATGCTGACAGCCTCCGTTATCTTAACTCAGTGCAGTTATCTGTCCAGCTCTGTGGTCAGAATCAGCCGCTGCTCAGTATCATCCCAGCCGCACATGCATGTCTCGCTGACAGGACTCCACCATCACATCTTATTCTGCTCCAGGCAGGAGACATTTTTGGCAAATGTAAGGAATCTCATTCCTTCTATACGTTCCCCCGGCACTCATGGATGCCCCTCCAGTGAGAGTGCAGCGTACAGCCCAACCATCAGTCTCATGTCTACTGTACAATATTCCCCACTGTCATCTCATGACCTCATCCAACATAAAATCACTGACATGTCAAGCTTGTTGACATGTCCACCATCTGTGCTATAAATCCTTCATGACGGACCGGAATCTATATTATAGAGCACACTAGAAATGACGATGATGAATTAAGTCACTGGATGATAACTATAGTAATAGGAACATTTGTGGGTGAACCGTAATATGTGCATTGTAGTTATACTATAGATGTATTACACTACCTAAACATTACATCACTCACAGGAACCACAGCTGAGTACGCTCTGGGCAGACGCTTAAAGAGAGAATCGACATCTGATGTAGAAATGTGAATGAAACTTCAGATGTGACTGAAGTATTAAAAAGGATTTTCAGTATTCGCTCATTCTGTATATACTTCAGAGTTGCACTCACTATTCTGCTGGTAGAGTCACTGTGTACACACATTACTTATCCTGTACTGATCCTCAGTGACATCCTGTATTATACTCCAGAGCTGCACTCACTATTCTGCTGGTGGAGTCACTGTGTACATACATTACTTATCCTGTACTGATCCTGAGTTACATCCTGTATTATACTCCAGAGCTGCACTCAGTGTTCTGCCGGTGGAGTCACTGTGTACATACATTACTTATCCTGTACTGATCCTGAGATACATCCTGTATTATACTCCAGAGCTACACTCACTATTCTGCTGGTGGAGTCAATGCGTACATACATTACTTATCCTGTACTGATCCTGAGTTATATCCTATATTTTACTCCAGAGCTGCACTCACTATTCTGCTGGTGGAGTCACTGGGGACATACATTACTTATCCTGTACTGATCCTGAGTTACATCCTGTATTATACTCCAGAGCTGCACTCACTATTCTGCTGGTGGAGTCACTGTGTACATACATTACTTATCCTGTACTGATCCTGAGTTACATCCTGTATTATACTCCAGAGCTGCACTCAGTGTTCTGCCGGTGGAGTCACTGTGTACATACATTACTTATCCTGTACTGATCCTGAGATACATCCTGTATTATACTCCAGAGCTACACTCACTATTCTGCTGGTGGAGTCAATGCGTACATACATTACTTATCCTGTACTGATCCTGAGTTATATCCTATATTTTACTCCAGAGCTGCACTCACTATTCTGCTGGTGGAGTCACTGGGGACATACATTACTTATCCTGTACTGATCCTGAGTTACATCCTGTATTATACTCCAGAGCTGCACTCACTATTCTGCTGGTGGAGTCACTGTGTACATACATTACTTATCCTGTACTGATCTTGAGTTACATCCTGTATTATACTCCAGAGCTGCACTCACTATTCTGCTGGTGGAGTCACTGTGTACATACAGTATAGGGACTGTGGTGTTAAGAGCAGTTTCCAGGGCTATGGGGTGGAAACAGGCAGTGTTGGTAGCGTACAGATAGATACATCACCACCCATCAAAATATCCAGAGCTCCCAATAACCGGTGACTACGGAAAATTGCCCTGCAGGGATATTATAAACCTTCTAGATGATGTAAATCAAAGTGGACACGTTGTTATGGCGTCTCTGCAGTGACATTGACCAGGCCGGCGCGGCTCCAGCTGCGGACTGTGGTCTACTTAAGGGCGAATGTTCCGCCTCTTCCATATGTTCCCTGTCTTGCAGAGTGTAATCCCAGGACTTCCGAGTTCATTACTTTCCCGCATATGAACATCCAGAATTTCTCAGCTGCTTCTATGGGGGAAAATCTACACTAAAACTTATGTTTCCATTTCCTGCCTTCTTAAATTAATAAAGCTGAAGAACACATTTTACTGTTCTTATTACCTACCGGTATCTATCTATCTATCTCATATCTATCATCTATATATCTCATATCTATCTATCTATCTCCTATCTCATATCTATCTATCTATCTATCTCATATCTATCTATTTATCTATCTGCTATCCATCTATCTCATATCTATCTATCTATCTATCTATCTATCGATCTATCTCCTATCTATTTATCTATCTATCTCATACCTATCTATCTCTCTATCTCACATCTATCTATCTATCTCCTATCTATCTATTTATCTATCTATCTCATACCTATCTCATATCTATCTATCTCTCTATCTCACATCTATCTATCTATCTCACTTCTATCTATCTCATATCTATGTATCTCACATCTATCTATCTCATATCTATCTATCTCATATCTATCTATCTCACATCTATCTATCTCATATCTATCTATCTCATGTCTATCTCCTATCTATCTCATATCTATCTATCTCACATCTATCTATCTCATATCTATCTATCTATCTCACATCTATCTATCTCATATCTATCTATCTCACATCTATCTCTCTATCTCACATCTATCTATCTATCTATCTATCTCTCTATCTCACATCTATCTATCTCACTTCTATCTATCTATCTATCTCACTTCTATCTATCTCTCATATCTATCTATCTCCTATATCTATCTATCTCCTATATCTATCTATCTATCTATCTCCTATCTCTCTATCTCCTATCTCTCTATCTATCTCATATCTATCTATCTCTGCATCTCATATCTATCTATCTATCTATCTATCTCTCTATCTCCTATCTCTCTATCTATCTCATATCTATCTATCTATCTCTCATATCTATTTATCTATCTATCTCATATCTATCTAATATCTATCTCATATCTATCTACCTCATATCTATCTATCTCATATCTCACATCTCTCTATCTCACATCTCTCTATCTCATATCTATCTATCTCATATCTCATATCTCTCTATCTCACATCTATCTATCTATCTCTTAATCTCATATCTCTCTATCTCATATCTCTCTATCTCATATCTCTCTATCTCATATCTATCTCCTATCTCTCTATCTCCTATCTCTCTATCTATCTCATATCTATCTAATATCTATCTCATATCTATCTACCTGATATCTCTCTATCTCACATCTCTCTATCTCACATCTCTCTATCTCACATCTCACATCTCACATCTCACATCTCACATCTCATATCTCACATCTCATATCTCACATCTCATATCTCACATCTCTCTATCTCACATCTCATATCTCACATCTCTCTATCTATCTCATATCTCTCTATCTATCTCCTATCTCTCTATCTCCTATCTCTCTATCTCCTATCTCTCTATCTTCTATCTCTCTATCTCCTATCTCTCTATCTCCTATCTATCTAATATCTATCTCATATATATCTACCTGATATCTCTCTATCTCACATCTCTCTATCTCACATCTCTCTATCTCATATCTCTCTACCTATCTCATATCTATCTATCTAATATCTATCTCATATCTATCTCATATCTCTCTCTCTCTCTATCTATCTCATATCTAATATCTATCTCGTATCTATCTCATATCTATCTATCTATCTATCTGTCTATCTATGAATCATCTATCTATCGATCTCATATCTGTCTGTCTGTCTGTCTATCTATGAATCATCTATCATGCCTTTCGAGTTCATTGCTTTCCCTCTTGAGAATATCCAGAATTTCTCAGCAGCTTCCATGAGAAATGTTGAAATCCCACATGCATTTCCGGGAGAACTTGATTTAATGTTATTTATCTCATATTCATGCATATATCTCATGTCTAGCTATCTATCTAAGGCTTAATTCACACGAGCCTTTTATCACAGCTATTTTGCTGCAATTAACCGTCGGCCGAAAATCACTACCATGTGAAGCATTGGATTCCAATGCATTCATTCACATGGGCACAATCGTGTGAAAGAGGCCTTAAATACGTGAATGGATGATTGACAGATAGATAGATAGATAGATAGACAGATAGATAGATAGATAGATAGATAGATAGACAGATAGACAGATAGATAGATAGATATGAAATAGATAGATATGAGGATAAGCTATTGTTCTCTAATCCTAACACAATAAACCCATTGGAAAGTAATTCAAAATCTCCATTACCACCCTGAGAGCGCAGCACACCGTGCCATCATGTCACAATAAAGGCCCATTTAGACACAATGATTATTGCTAAAAATTCACTCAAAAGCTATCTTTTGAGCGATAATCGTTCTGTCTAAATGCGCTGCCATCGTGCATTATTCGTTCATCGCTCACTTCTAGTCAGCTAGAAATTAGCGATGAGCCTTAGCAGTGCCACATGCTGATTTTCTCAGCGGGCGGCACTGATAGCATTCTTTCAGCAGGTAACCTGCTGGGACTTCCCAGTGAGATACTAACGGAAAGCTCTGAGATGAAAGGAGCTGTATACAGAAGATAACACTCCAGCTGTCTTCTGCATACCCCGGTCAGAGTGCTCAGCTGTATACCAGCTGAGTGCTCTGAGAACACAGCAGAAGTATGCAGAATACAGCGCTTCAGCTGTCTTCTGCATACCCAGCTCGGAGTGCTCAGCTATATACCAGGTGAGCGCTCTGAGAACACAGTAGCTGTATACAGAAGACAGCGCTCCCGCTGTCTTCTGTATACAGCGGGAGCCTCTATTTACACACTAATAAGCTCTTAAGTAGCTAATTAGCTACTTAAGAGCTTATGCTAAGTGAATGCTCAAAACTGTCACTCAAACTGTCGTTTGGGCGAATTTTGAGCGATTATCTTGCAGTGTAAATGCATACAATGCTTATCGCTCCAAAGATTGCTTTTGAGCGAATTTTCAGTGATAATCGTTGTGTCTAAATGAGCCTTAAGAGTCAAGTTAAAAAGTAACCATAAGGCTGCATTCACACGACCGTATATCGGCTGGGTTTTCACGCCGAGCCGATATACGTTGTCTCTCTCTGCAGGGGGAGGGAGGAGGATGGAAGAGCCAGGAGCAGGAACTGAGCTCCCGCCCCCCTCTGCACTATTTGCAATGAGAGGAGGTGGGGTGGGGGCGGGGCTAAGTGGTGTGAATTAGCCCCCCGTCCCGCCTCTCCCCATTGCAAATAGTGCAGAGGGGCGGAGAGGAAGCAGAGAGGAGGCGGCGTGAAAACCGAGCCGATATACGTTCATGTGAATGCAGCCTAACTGCCATAATTTACTATGTAGATAAACCTGTAAACTCACTTCTCCGGCTCCGGCATTGAGAACGGCGTTGATGAAGGACATGATGGCGGTTTTCAGGTTGACTTCATCTCGGTATCTCCCCATACTTCGGTCTAGTTCATTCAGCAGCGTCTGCAGGGAAACAATAATAATGATGATTTTTGGGCCGCATACAATTAGTTTGTGTTACGTTTTACATCTAGATAATTGTATATTTTTGTAAATAGCGGAGACCAAATGTTGCAACGGACCAGAAGGGTCCGGCAGTCACATGATATTGTGAGGAGAGGTAGGGGTGGTAGACCGCTTGTCTTCAAACAATATCAATGAATGCAAAAAATGCTCCTGAAAATTAAAGGGTGGAATCGGAAACGTTAAATTACTCCACAGCCCCTCTGTCCTTCCTGGTTGCTGCTGACCAGGACATGTGACTGCTGCAGCCAATCACTGGCTATAAAAGGTCACTGCTGTGTCCAGTGATTGGCTGAGACTGTACAAGTTATATATCAAAATGTCCAAAAGAAACTGGCGATCACATTCCCGGGCTTTATTGTAAATATACTCATTTTTAAAATAAACACATCGAAATTTAGGACTGAAACACCCTGGGATGTAAGGGGTTAAGTCTCCGGAATATCCCTTTAAACTCCGGAATATCCCTTTAAACTTTGTCACCAGCTGAGCTTCATGGCCCGAGAGAATCAAGGCAGTTGCTCCTTTTGACCTCCTTATGTTTGGCCCTTTTTTGCTAAGAGTAGAACCCGCCGGTATCAGTGAGGTCCACCTACATACAGAGGTAGGTTGTAGATGCTCAGGGCAGCGGAGGCGTAAAAGTTACACGATTTTTAACCTTTTAAGCATTCATAAATGTTAAAAACTATCAAACTAATTATAATGTGATGGTTTATCATATAATAAGTGCAGAGTGTAGGCGACGTTATGGTACTTAAAGGGTTATTGCCAATAGAGATGACACGCGCGGTGACATTATACGGGGCCTATATTTAGATGCTCTGCGCTGGTGATGTCACCGCAGAAGATATAAACTGGAAGAAATGATTCTCATGAAATCAGCCATCCTTTATTAACAATACGGCGCAGGTTTAGTAAGGAGTGAGTCACAGGATGTCTGTGGTTATAGAACATGGGGGGGGGGGGGCAATCCTGAAATAATGCAAGATACTCACCCACCATAGCTCAGGGTAAATCATAGAATTCATATGGTACTCACTGATGCCCCCTGCTGAGAAGGTATGTTGGATGTGAGAGAACAAAGAGGAGTATGGGTATGATGGATATGCTGGTTACTATATAGTGGGTAGGATACATAATGAATGGGTATAATAAGTATGATATATAATGTATGGGTATAGTGAGTATAATATATATAGTATGGATATAGTGGGCATGATATATACTGTTTGGGTATTATAGGTGTGATAGAAAGGAATGAAGGAAGAGAGGAAGGGAGAGAAGGAGGGAGGGAAGGAAGGAAGGAAGAGAGGAAGGGAAGGAAGGAGGGAGGGAGGGAAGGAAGGAAGGAAGAGAGGAAGGGAAGGAAGGAAGAGAGGAAGGGAAGGAAGGAGGGAAGGAAGGAAGAGAGCAAGGGAGAGAAGGAGGGAGGGAAGGAAGGAAGAGAGGAAGGGAGGGAAGGAGGGAGGGAAGGAAGGAAGGAAGAGAGGAAGGGAGGGAAGGAGGGAGGGAAGGAAGGAAGGAAGAGAGCAAGGGAGGGAAGGAGGGAGGGAAGGAAGGAAGGAAGAGAGGAAGGGAGGGAAGGAAGAGAGGAAGGGAGGGAAGGAAGGAAGGAAGGAAGAGAGGAAGGGAAGGAAGGAAGGAAGGAAGAGAGGAAGGGAAGGAAGGAAGAGAGGAAGGGAAGGAAGGAAGAGAGGAAGGGAAGGAAGGAAGAGAGGAAGGGAAGGAAGGAAGGAGGGAAGGAAAGGAAGGAAGGAGGGAAGGAAAGGAAAAGGAAGGAAAGAAAGGGGAGGAAGGGAAGGGACAGGAGGGGGGGGGAGGAGCAGCATTTGGCAGGTAGTGTCAAAGCACAACCCCAGCATAAGGTGAGCAGGATGAGAAGCAGTGAAGTACGGAGACAAATACATCACCGGAACCAAGTTCATACCATAAATACAGCACCAGAACCAACCCCAGTACATAGATTTAATACCAGAACCAAGGTCATACCATAAATACAGCATGAACCAACCTCAGCTCAGCACACGAATACAGCACCAGAACTAAGCCATTGTGTTGCGGGGAGGCTGGTGGGCTGACAGCGGTGCCTTGGAACATGAGAGGGGAGGGGACCGAACCACAAGACACTGCTGCAGGGAGAAGATCATCTGGCCAGGCAGACCTGAGGGGGACGATCGCGCCCAGCCTACTTCTACCTGTCGCCCTCTTACAAGTTGGTGGCCAGTATCTTGTGTGACCACACAAGTCTTCTGCAGCTAAAGCCGGCTTAGATTATATAAAGTTCTGGGTATTATAGATATGATGTGCACTGTATAGGGGGAATCATTCATTCTTTAGGACTACATACAGCATCTGTGTTTCTGGTTGGCTTCACTGCTCTAATCTTCTGTCCTCTGGGCCCTCAGTGGAGACATAGAGGGTGATCGATAGAGACCAGGTGCAGCATAAATTGCAAAGCACCAACTTACGATGCGTTTTTAACAGTAGGATGTCCCATTGAATGTCGCGTTAAAAAAACGCAGTGTTAACACACGTTAAAATAACGCAAGTGTGTGGGAGCCCGAGGGCTCCTGCGCGCTGACGAGAGCGATATCGGGATGTGATTGACGCCCTAATAACCCTCTCACAATCCTTCTGAAGCCCTGGATGTGAGGCGTTTCCGCAGTCTCCCATCCCAGCAGGGCTGAAGGAATCTCCTCCGGTGGCTGTGGCATCCACGGCAGGAGATAGTTATCTTCTTCCATTGATTTCAATGGAGCCAGTGGCAGCATTGCCAGCCCCATTGAAATCAATGGGAGATGCTCGCGATCCTCTGCCACTGCTGCAGGGGACTCCCCATGGCAAGGATTATTGGGGGTGCTTGAAATATAAGCCCTACCCCAAAATAATCCATGACTGTAGAAAAAAAAAAATACTAATACATCACCCTAGAAGCGCTCTCATCTCTGGCACACATTCTAGCAGGGCTGCGGCACTCTTCTTCTCCTTCTCTTCTGGCCGGGGATTGAAAAATTCCCGCCTCCTAAAAGCACTGCCTCTGATTGGCTGAGTGCTATGACCAATCACAGGTAGTGCTCAGCTGTCGTCAATGACGGCTGGGCGCTGCCTCTAATTGGTCACAGCGCTCAGCCAATCAATGGCAGCGCTTTCTGGGGGCAGGCATTTTTCAATCCCCGGCCTGCAGAAAACAGAAGACAACTGCCGGGGCCGGAGAGAAAAGCCGGACTGCTCTTCTAGATGACTAACATTTTTTTTTACAGCTAGGGCTGATTTTCAGGGAAGGGCTTATATTTCAAGCAGCAGTGCCGACCCCATTGAAAGCAATGGGATAGCATTGCAGACTTCTGCCAGAGCTGTGACAGCTGTGGCAGGGTATTCCTTCCTCCCCGTGGTCGCCGCAGAGATGAAGGAATCCCCTGCCATAGCTGTCACAGCTGTGGCAGAAGTCCGCGATGTACTCCCTATGTTTTCAATGGGGCTGGCGCTGCTGCCACCGACCCCATTGCAAACAGTGAGCAATATTGCAGAGTTTTGTTAGTGCTGCGAGTCTTGTGTTTTCACTCGCTCTCGCATCAAAGCAAACATATCGCTAGTGGGTAGGCACCCTAAAGGGGTTTTCCAGGGAAATACTATTGATGACCTATCCTCAGGATAGGTCATCAATAGTTGATTGACTGGGGTCTGTCACTTGAGACCCCGACCGATCAGCTGAGCGGGCGCATGCTGTCAGTGCCACAAATACACAGAGGTTGGAGCAGAAGCCTCTGCGCCGACCTCCTTATAGTGGCCAGCACTTGTAACTGCAGGCACGGCTCCCATTGATTTCATGCCCTTACCTGGGAGGGATCTGTAACTTTTGAGCTCATCTTGAGCTTCTTAGTACATGAATAGAATACCAGGAGTATGGCAAAGACTGACACTTCCAGAGATACTTTAAAAAGTAGAGAAGGCCGCACATGGGAA
Source organism: Eleutherodactylus coqui (assembly GCF_035609145.1). Classification (NCBI taxonomy): domain Eukaryota; kingdom Metazoa; phylum Chordata; class Amphibia; order Anura; family Eleutherodactylidae; genus Eleutherodactylus; species Eleutherodactylus coqui. Next base: position 23,849,442 of record NC_089839.1, on the reverse strand, counting down.
AACTAAGCACAACACTCTACAGCTATCGGCATTCCCAGTGGTTACAGTACCAGCACCTGGAAGGCGGAAACCCTGAACTGACCCTAACAGTGCTGTGAAAGCAGCCTTCCCTGCATAGGAGACCAGGAAACAGACCCCCCAGGCCTGATAGCTGTATGTAGCAGCACATATATGTTCTCTATGCTGTGCAGGAAGTACAGATGTAGTGCAGCCCATTTGTCATCTTCTGTAACTGACAATTTCAGCTCTGCTACATCCCTGGACTGGATGAGCCTCCTCATTCACAGCCACTCTGTTAGGACACTTTGCTAAGAAGGGAGAATCATGGGACCCCTGGGTGTAGATATGTCAGTGTAATATATGATATATATACTATTTATACACTCATTGCTCTATAATCACTTTATTACACCGGTATCCCTGCAGTAACCGCCGCCGACAGGAATTCTTATCCATCATCCCGGACACGCAGCACATATGTCTATCCCGTGTGATATGTGCTGAGACAGGCATATGGACTCAATTGGAAGCTGGAAATTCCTGTTGTGATATAAGGAGTGAAGGAACAGATTATTGTACACGGCGGCTCATGACATGGACTAGTTAGGGCTGGATCCAGGAAAGGTGGAAGGCAACCTCAGAAGTACGGGTCCTATGGACTGTCACCAGCTATCACCCAATGGACTGTCACCAGCTATCACCCAATGGACTGTCACCAGCTATCACCCAATGGACTGCCACCAGCTATCACCCTATGGACTGCCACCAGCTATCACCCTATGGACTGCCACCAGCTATCACCCTATGAACTGTCACCAGCTATCACCCTATGGACTGTCACCAGCTATCACCCTATGGACTGCCACCAGCTATCACCCTATGGACTGCCACCAGCTATCACCCTATGGAATATCGTCCAGCTGTCAACCTCTGGAGTGTCACCCAGCTCTGTCCAAATGGAGAAATACACCCAACTATTACCCTATGGAATGTCACTGTCTGGAATGTCACTCAGCTATCACCCTATGGAGCGTCACCCAGGACTGGGGGTACTCTACACCTTTCCCAACCGCTCCCTTAAACCCAATAAAACCTAATACAACGTCTGGCATTTTAACAAGTGGGGTCGGCCACAGCTTTATTAAAACTCTGTAACATAAATGTAAATATAACCTTTTATCATTTAACCTTTGACACGACTTCCCATGCTTTCCAAAAAAAAACTGCAGTCGATAAGGCGCCTGCAAGCCCGCTGAGGTCTCAAACCGAGCTGGAAGGACCGCCTAACTCTAACTCAATCTGTCATGAGAAGCTCTCCGCACTCCAGCTGTGACAACTTCCAACAATGCCCCTCACCTACCCAACTCCTGGGCGGGCGTCTTTTCTCTCCTATTTTCTCTCTGGAACTTTCTCTGCTGCCTTACCCCAGCTGATATTTCTTTAACTCCCCACCCCCCCAAACTATTTTAAATCTGTTCGCCCAATCCTACGCTAATACCCGCCCCCCAGTCCCTAGGCAACCAAATTATCCCATTCGGCTGCCTAATAATTTTCACCTTATGTATCATCACCCAGTTGTCACCATACGAAGCACCACCCAGTTATCATCCTATAGAGCGTCACCCAGCTATTACCATATGGAGCATCACCCAGCTATCATCCTATGGAGCGTCACCCAGTTGTCATCCTATGGAGCGTCACCCAGTTGTCATCCTATGGAGCGTCACCCAGTTGTCATCCTATGGAGCGTCACCCAGCTATCACCATATGGAGCGTCACCCAGTTATCATCCTATGGAGCGTCACCCAGCTATCACCATATGGAGCGTCACCCAGCTATCATCCTATGGAGCGTCACCCAGCTATTACCATATGGAGCATCACCCAGCTATTACCATATGGAGCATCACCCAGCTATTACCATATGGAGCATCACCCAGCTATCATCCTATGGAGCGTCACCCAGCTATCATCCTATGGAGCGTCACCCAGCTATTACCATATGGAGCATCACCCAGCTATCACCATATGGAGCATCACCCAGCTATCATCCTATGGAGCATCACCCAGTTGTCATCCTATGGAGCGTCACCCAGCTATCACCATATGGAGCGTCACCCAGTTGTCATCCTATGGAGCGTCACCCAGTTGTCATCCTATGGAGCGTCACCCAGCTATCATCCTATGGAGCGTCACCCAGCTATCATCCTATGGAGCGTCACCCAGCTATTACCATATGGAGCATCACCCAGCTATCACCATATGGAGCGTCACCCAGCTATTACCATATGGAGCATCACCCAGCTATCACCATATGGAGCATCACCCAGCTATCACCATATGGAGCATCACCCAGCTATTACCATATGGAGCATCACCCAGCTATCACCATATGGAGCATCACCCAGCTATCACCATATGGAGCGTCACCCAGTTGTCATCCTATGGAGCGTCACCCAGTTGTCATCCTATGGAGCGTCACCCAGTTATCATCCTATGGAGCGTCACCCAGCTATTACCATATGGATCGTCACCCAGTTATCATCCTATGGAGTATCACCCAGCTATCACCATATGGAGCGTCACCCAGTTATCATCCTATGGAGCGTCACCCAGCTATTACCATATGGAGCATCACCCAGCTGTCACTCTATGTAGTGTCACCCAGCTATCATCCTATGGAGTGTCCCCCAGCTATCACCCTATTGAGTGTTACACAGATATCACCCTATATTACATATACCATATATGTACGTTAAATGCTGTGCAGATATAATGGATATGATACAGAATAGATTATATATAGTGTGAATGACATAAGATATAGGCATAATGGGTATGATATATGATATATATATAGGTATTCTGGGTATCCTTATGTACTTTATGGCTGACTTTGCTCCTCTCGTTCTCAGGTTTCCTCCATCTGGTCTTGTTCTCCGTACAGCGCAGATTTTTCTCCGTTGACCGTGGAGACATATATACATTGTATACATTCCTGTATATGATACAATGTGATCGGAATGCTGTATAATACACAGCGGCTCCATATATCACCGTCTGAAGCCAGCTGAGCCGGGTCTGGTGACGTTCTGCACTCAGCTGGATGTCATCTGTTACTTCTGTAGCGCCGACATATTCCCCAGCAATGTACAATCCCAGCAGTCCTCGTCCCCAGAGCCGCTCCTAATCTAGTGTCACCACATCTCAGGGACTATTCTACAAGAAGTCTAACAGGATGGAGGCATGAAGACTTCCTGCAGGTGTGGCCCCCGATGCAATCACCGCACATTCCAGGGGCCCCACGTTGCACGACAATTTCACCACCCAATCTGCACCCCTAAAGATCCACCCTAAAGGACTATTTATACGGGATGGAATAACACCGCAGGACACCGCCAAATCTGTAGCTGCGAAATTCCACACGAAACTCCGCAGCTCAGACTGCTGATTTTGATGCAGAATCGCAGGCAGGATTTAAGCCATTTTCAATTCCGCATCAAAATCCGCAAGTAGCCTACAGATTTTGGTGCAAAATTTACCGCGGCTTGCGGTGCGTCCTGCGGCCTATTCCATCCTGTGTGAAAAGTCTCGAAGACAGCAGCGCTCCCTCCTCAGTCGAGTCCGGATGTCTCTTTTACACTTTCCATCCTGAGCTCTAATAATAATCCCATTATATTCTCCACTCTCTGTTTCTGGATCTCACCGCTGCCGCGTCGCCTCCGGCGGAGAAGCTGCGTCTCGTTATCAGAGGATGAACTTCATGAGTCGGTGCTGCAGCCCAGGCCAGTTCTTGGTAGACGTCATACGTGTCGGATACTTGGAGATCATCCCATCCTCCACTCACATGCATGAGGATTCTGCTGGTTGTCACCCGGGATCTGTCAGCACTGCGTTGTCGGAAGCAGCTGTAATGTAAAGTACTATGCAGCGCTGCATTCGGGGGGATGTATTTTGTGATCTACCAGATGGTATCTCCCTATATATACTGCACCCCGCAGAGCAAGCTGTACACTGAGCGGCCACTTTATTAGAGCCCGGCCCTCAAACAATTAGCTGTACGGAAATCAGACCCAGTATCTTGGATTGCAGCATAAAATCACATCAGTTTTCCGTGGATCAGGTTCAGTGTGAATCCACATTAGATGGGAAAATCCAGCGATCTGAGCGGCTTCCAACAAGGTCCGGTCATCAGTGCTAGACCAGTCGGGGCCAGGATTTCACCGCCAACCGCGTGGGGTTTTCTCATGTAACAGTGTGGAGAGTATACAGAGAATGGCGCGATCGAGGAAAATATCCAGCCAGAGGGAATCCTGTGGTCAGAAACAACTCATCACTGAAAGGGGTCAGAGGAGGATGTCAGGAATGGTTCTGATGAGCAGACGCCACACAGTCAGGAGCAGCTGAATACAATGCCGATGCTTTAACTAACGTGAGCGAATGCACAACTTGGATGGGCTATAAGTGCAAAAGGACCAGATCCGGTGTCTAAGAGAAACAGAAAGGTGAGACTCCAGCGGGCAAAAAGAGCGCAAAACTTGTATCACTGAGCAGCGGAAAAACATCTCCTGGTCAGATGGATCCAGATTTCTGTTGCACCGTGCTGATGGGAGTCAGAATTTGGCGCAAGCAGCATGAATCCATGACCTCTTCCTTTCAGCTGGTCTGAACATGTCAGCACCTCTACCAAATTTGTGGCAACTACAAGAAGCTTCCTGTCCACAGTGAAATTATTATTAACCCATTAGACACCAAAGGTATTATTACTAACCACTAGCCATCAGGGCTACTTAGGAGCCACTAAGTAGTAATTATTTAAATTACTAACCCAATACACTCCAGAAACATTACTATTAAAGGGGTTGTGTCATGACTGCCAGTTAGGGGATAACTTCTGGATTGGAGGGGATCTGATTGCTGGGACACCCCTCTACCCAATCCCAATAACAGAGCTTGGAACATTCTGAAGTGTGGGCAGCAGAGGTCACACATGCGCACGGACCACCGGAGATGGCTGAATGCTCTGTTACCTCCAGCAGTCCCATTGAAGTGAATGGAGCAGTTGCATGTGTAAGGGTCACTTTACAACTATCACCCAAATAGTCACTCGATAGAGCGAATACGGGCGATAGTCGTTCTGTTCAGACACGGCCTCCAACCGGTGATGAGTGAGAGTTCGTTCACTAGTTACTTGGTTCCAGCTCACCTAAAAATAGTCACTGGTTGATTAATTATCGTCTGCTCTAATCAGGCAATCATTGTCTTTCAACAACCAGCCAACAACTTTGCAGGGAGGTGAGCGCTTGTTTGGTCTGCACCTCCCACCGAACACTGATTGGCTTCCACCTTTTTTGAACCTTTTGCCCTCCCACTTAATGGTTCCCGAAAACATAGATAAGTGATCCACGACTGAACAGACTCTGCTGGTCTTTGAAAGATCACTCGCTGCTGCCCTCTCTGGCTGGTTTGGGCTTTTGACGAGGCACTCGCTGCAGCACCGACTGTTCAGTCGAACCAACAATAGACTCGAAGACCGCTCACTCATATTCAGGTGCGTTTAGTAGTCTGGCCAACCAATGAGTGCGCATTAGGGAGGGATCAAAATTTCAAATACTGACTCCCCAAAGATCCTCCCTCCCCCAACTAGTCATCAAATGATATTTCAGTCTGTGTAAAGAACAGCCGCTCGGTGTAGGAGGACACAAACAGGGGTCATTCGTCTGCTTTGGCGACTATTCTGCGATGGCGTCCCGTATAAAGCTGCGCTAAAACAGCAGCTTCTCTGTCCTCCCACAGAAAGTAACCACAAAATGAGAAGTGCGCCGAGGATTCCAGACGGTACGTCCACGGCGAGAACATGTTCCTAGAAAGACGGAGGAATGGGTGGTGTGGAAAGTTACGGCTACAGCAGCTGCCAAGAGAAGCCACCTCATCCCTGGTAGCGGAGGAGCTTCAGCCCACATGTGGAGCCATGAATCAGTCACTCACTGTATACGGTGAAGCTCTATACTGGTAGATCTGGACCCCGACTAGTGACGGATATGATAAATCTCCACCTGGCCAGCTGGGCTACAGAAACGGCCAAACCTGGGATTTTTACATCAAGAAGGAACACAACTATAAAACATCAGCAGAAACTGGAATGTGAGATGGGAATCCATGTAACAAATGTTGCAGTTTTATAATAACATTTATATACTATAGAGTAATCACTAAACTCCAGGGAGATTGTTAATCCACTAGACACCAGGGAGATTTTCCCACTGCACACCAGGGAGATTATTATCCCACTAGACACAAAATAGATTATTAATCCACTAGACACCAGGGAGATTATCAGACCACTAGACACAAAGGAGATTATTAATCCACTAGACACCAGGGAGATAATTAGCTCACTAGACACCATGGGAATTATTATCCCACTAGACACAAAAGAGATTATTAATACACTAGACACAAATGGGATAATCAATCCACTAGACACCAGGGAGATTACTCACAAAACAGCTTTGAAATTATTATCTACTAGACACCAGGGAGATTATTATGCCACTAGACATCAGGAATATTACTAATCCATTAGATGCAATGGAGAATAATATTCCCCTACACACCAGGGAGATTATTAATTCACAAAACAGAAGGGGGATTATTATGCCACTAGATGACATGGAGATTATTAGCCCACTAAATACCAGGGACATTATTAATCCACTAGGCAACAGGGAGATTATTATCCCAACAGACAACAGGGAGATTATTAATGCACTAGACACCAAAGAAATTATCATCTCACTACACAGGGAGATTATTAAATCACAAAACAGAAGGGAGATTGTTATGCCACTAGACAGCAGGGAAATTATCTCACTAAACACCAGGGAGATAATTAACTCACTAGATCCCAAGGAGATTATTATCCTATTAAACACCAGGGAGATTTGGATATCATTATGCCACTAGATATTAAGGAGATTTTTATCCCAGGCAAATTACTATCCCACTGCACACCAGGGAGAGTATTATCTCACTAGACATCAGGAAGGTTATTATCCTACTAGACACAAAGGAAATCATTATCCCCCTAGACACCAAGGAAAATATTATCCCTGTAGACACCAGAGAGACTACTATATCACAAAACAACAGGGAGATTATTATCCCCCTAGACACCAAGGAGAATATTAATCCACTAGACACCAGGGAGATTATGCCACTAGCCAGCAGGGAAATTATTACGCCCCTTTATATTAGGGAGATAATTAATCCACTACACACAAGGGGAATTATTAACCCACTAGACACCAGACAGTAACTAACTAGACACCAGACGGATTATTAACTCGCTAGACATCAGGGAGATTATTATCCCACTATACTCCAGGGAATCTTTTATCCCACTAGAGACCAGTGAGATTATCAACTCAGTAGACACTAGGAAGATTATTATCCTGCTAGACACAAAGGAGATTATTATTCATATAAAAACCAAGGAAATATCAATACACTAGACACCAGGGAGATCATCCCACTAGACAGCAGGGCAATTATTACCCCTCTAAATACCAGGGAGATAATTAATCCACTACACACAAGGGGAATTCTTAACCCACTAGACAGCAGACAGTAACAATGGTAACTAGACACCAGTTTGATTATTAACTCGTTAGACAGGGAGACTTTTATCCCACTAGACACCAGGGAAACTTTTATCCCACTAAATACCAGTAAGATTATTAGCCATAGCACCATTCAGTCTCCATGTCAACGTAGATATGTGCAGCGAGTGTAGTGGCAAGGTTTAGTATTCCATTGAAATGAGTGGACACTTGGCCTGCAATACCAAGCCTGGCCACTGCAGTGAGAATGGAGCTATCTGCTCTCTGCACACATCAGTTCAGTACATGATCACACTAGTCTGGTGAATAGCTGATTGACGGGGGTCCTAACTGATGGACTTTTGCGAATCTACTATTGATGACCCATGCTGAGGATAGGCCATCAATAGTTTACAACTAGACAACCCTTTTAAAACCTCCCAGAGATAGGGCCACTCAACAGAATCAAACTCTTTACAACTAACTAGGGAAAGCCCAAAACCAGGGTGGGTGTTTGAGTTTGCAACATTAACATTAAGGATGTCGGCAGCATACCCCATATATTATAGGCAGCGTAATGGATGGCAGCTGTGTGATAGGCCTTTACATAAGACATTGCCCAGAAGCAGCTGTTGTTTCAGCAATAATTAATACAACATCATATAAGAAATACAATGTACAGAAACGTCTTCCAACACATACAAAGCGTTTCCAGCGCACAATCCACCATTCAGTAAACTAGCGGCAAATAACTCCTCCGATGTCATAAATCTCCAAGCTGTGTGTGAAAACCGCAGCATTGCAGCCATAACTGTGGGGAAGGGTCCGATCTGAAACTAATTATTAATCACCCCTTCAGCCTAAAAAATGGATTTCTGAATTGCCGCTGCCAGTAGCACTGTGATTAATTTGTGAATAGGTGAATGCAGAGCGAGTTTTCCATCGAAAAGAACAAATCTCAAATAAATAACGTTTAATCAGCATATAAATTATACATTTTCCACCTTCTTATAAACTTTGTTTCAATTCCTGCCTTGTTCTGCTCTCAGCTGAGGAGTGGATACAATTCTATCAGTGTAGACAATGCTCTGTGAGCTCAGCAGCCTGGATTCCAGACTGATACATTGTAAACAGATATCACTGCTTTTAGCTGAGCAGTGGATGCAATTCTATCAGTGTAGACAATGCTCTGTGAGCTCAAGAGCCAGAACATCAGACTGATACATTGTACATAGCACATCAGCTGAGAGGTGGATACAATTCTATCAGTGTACACAATGCTCTGTGAACTAAACAGCCCCGACTCCAGACTGATACATTGTAAATAGATAGTACTGCTCTCAGCTGAGGAGTGGATACAATTCTATCAGTGTAGACAATGCTCTGTGAGCTTAATAGCCAGAACTCCAGACTGATACATTGTACATAGCACATCTTGCGCTCAGTTGAGAGGTGGATACAATTCTATCAGTGTAGATAATGCTCTGTGAGCTACACAGCCTGGACTCCAGACTGATACATTGTACACAGATATCACTGCTTTCAGCTGAGCATTGGATGCACTTCTATCAGTATAGACAATGCTCTGTGAGCTCAAGAGCCAGAACATCAGACTGATACATTGTACATAGCACATCAGCTGAGAGATGGGTACAATTCTATCAGTGTGCACAATGCTCTGTGAACTACACAGCCCTGACTCCAGACTGATACATTGTAAATAGCTAGTAATGCTCTCAGCTGAGGAGTGGATACAATTCAATCAGTGTAGACAATGCTCTGTGAGCTCAGCAGCCTGGACTCCAGACTGATACATTGTACACAGATATCACTGTTTTCAGCTGAGCAGTGGATGCACTTCTATCAGTGTAAACAATGCTCTGAAAGCTCAAGAGCCAGAACATCAGACTGATACATTGTACATAGCACATCAGCTGAGAGGTGGATACTATTCTATCAGTGTACACAATGCTCTGTGAACTACACAGCCCCGACTCCAGACTGATACATTGTAAATAGCTAGTACTGCTCTCAGCTGAGGAGTGGATACAATTCTATCAGTGTAGACAATGCTCTGTGAGCTTAAGAGCCAGAACTCCAGACTGATACATTTTACATAGCACATCTTGCGCTCAGCTGAGAGGTGGATACAATTCTATCAGTGTAGACAATGCTCTGTGAGCTCAGCAGCCTGGACTCCAGACTGATACATTGTAAATAGCTAGTACTGCTCCCAGCTGAGGATTGGATACAATTTTAGTTGAGTAGAAAATGCTTTGTGAGCTAAACATAACAGCAGCAGCTGCACAAATCTCTGCTAGTTTGCTACAATGTATCAGTCCCGAGTCTGGGCTGTTGAGCTCACAGAGCGTTGCCTACACTGACAACTGTATCCACTCCTCAGTTGAGAGCAGGGCTGGATATGTACAGGTTCTGAATGTAAGGGCTCGTTCACATTGCCGTTATGGTTTCTCTTTTCCTCTTCTCTCACAAGAGCAGGAAAAAGGAAAACCCTCTCTGCCATAAGAGTGAAACCAACAGTAGCGGATGGACCCCAGTGATTTTAAAGGGATTTTCTGGGACCAAACTACTGATGACCTGTCCTCAGGATAAGTCATGAATAGTTCATCCTGGAGGTCCACCACTCGGGACCTCTGATGATCAGTTGGTTAAAGAGGCTGTGTTTCTCTATGGGTTGTGTGCAGTACTGCATATCAACAATATTCATTTTGATTCAGCCAAGTTGCAATATCAGCATGACCATGGACAGGTGTGGCGCTGTTTCTGGAAGAAAGAGGCTATGCTTATCAAAACCTATACAACTCCTTTAACTCTTGTTCATTGCAGCTGCCATAAAGCACATGCTGTCTATACACCCAATACAGGAAGGAAGTGTGTATGTCCAATGTGGCAGCCCCAGGAAAGTAGGAGTGCACATGGTGAATTGAAGTTCTCTACTCCGACCACTGGAAATCTGCAAAATATGCATCATCTAAGGAGCTCGGCTGTGATTTTAAAAGACTTTCCCCTTTAAATGTCATAAGTAGAAACCGGCATTCAAGAGTAGTTCTTACCTGAAACCGCGTGCGTTCGGCGGCGTACACCTGGTAGTGCAGCATGGCTTGTAGGACTTTCTTATGTCCATCTGGTACCAGACAGACCGCTCCCAGGATCTCCAGGACGGCGATCTTGGTTTTGATGTTCTCAGTCCGTAAACTCTGGGAGATAATGTTGATGCTTTCAGGATGCACCAAAACATGTGCCCGCCCCTGGGAGTTGTTCATCAGAGCCTTTATACATCCTATAACGGATGTGTGTATGCGGCTCTCCGCTGTGTCGTAGTCCATGCTCTTCAGGAAATTCAAGAGGCACGTCAAACCATCCAGCTCTATGAACCTGGTCACAAACCTGACGAGAAGACATCGAGATGAAATCAGACCGTCATACCAAGAGTCACCTAGTATCAAATATACACAGCTGAAATTACATGTAAGAGATGGAAGGAAAGGTAACATTCACTATACATAGTAAGTAATAGATTATTATATTATATTGTGTGATATTGTAGGTCCCTACCCGTATACACACTGGCGTCACGACAAAACAACATCTTCCCCTACCCGACTCCACAGGTAGCGCCCCACTAGGGTATCACCATCTCACCCTGCCTGACTCCGCGGTCAGTCCGCAATAAGAACTGCCAAATTTACCACCATTATAGCACCACCCAGGCCACTGTTTGCCACCAGAGAGGAGCAGCAGCACCACAGTGACTACCATCTAATTTCCTGCTACTCCCCCTCCTAGATCCGGGTTGCTACAATATTATATATTCTTGCATTGTGTTGCTGTAAGAGGGGTGAGTGGTGCCATGCTCCCCTCTTATAGAGGACAACGGCTCTGCTATTGGATGAACTCTGGCAGATAGCTCCACTCTCTCTGTCAGACAAGGTAGGGAGCAGAGACAGGGGGGACAAGCTATGCTCCTGGAAATAAGATACAGGAAAGTGCCCGAAGTGAGAGGTACCTGTTAGCGCCACGAAGAGAAGCCCCCTTACCCCTGCCTATACACCAAGGAGTGAGGAATAGAACAAGCAATGTAAAGGAGGTTCCGTCTCCTCTCACAACAAAAAGGGGGATGCATCGTTACTGCCCAGACCGTCACCCTAAGCAGGGAATGAATTTAGGGCTAAGCCCTGTTCCCTGGATGCCCCTGTACCAACACAGCCAGTGGCCTGCTTGGGCTATAAAGCAAGCACAAGAAAAGGAGCTGCACCACAGCTGAGCAGGGGCCATGACGCAGCATCAGAGAAACACAACAGTGAGGTAATGACTCTTGAAGTGGTGGAGGCTTTCAGTAGAGGAGACTGGCAAGTGAGGCTGTATCCTTATGCTGGGGGGTGGCCAGGAAGTTGGCAGGAGGAGCTATGGGTGGCAGTAGCCGCTGAAGACAGCAGCTGTGGGGCATCACGTGCCATAGATGGAGCAACCCTGAAGAAGTGAGGGCCCGATGTGGACCACAGAGCACGACTATACAAAGAGAGGGAGTCTCCTTTCCCGTATGGGACTTAGTCCTGGAAGTTGTCAATGGTGCCATGGACCTGGGACAAAAGCCGCTAGATAAGTAAGAGACTGGTCTCCCATGTGACCAAGAGACTGGTCTCCCATGTGACATGGTAGTGTGAAGACTGCTGGGGTAATGATGATGGGCATGGAGTAGGGAAGTATCTGTCTTATGGGACTGTGTCTGACAGAGGGACAACCATGTTGTTTATGGGTATCCAGTGATGTATTTATGGGAACAGTTTGCTGTAAGGTTCAAGTAGGTTGTAATGACACAACAAGGCACTTGGCAGGGGGCGAGGAGAGATTGTGGAGGAGCGGCGTTATGTGCCAAAAAGTACATCTACAACTATGTTGGGTTAGTCCCCAATGTCAGACATATGCTGGGGATTATCTAGGGTCAGGAAGCCGAGTTATGGAGAATGACATAACTATGTGTACGAGGAAGCCGGGTACCTAAGTGTCCTACTGAGACTGACAGACGGGACTGTACAAGTACCAGTGCCCAACTATTCTGCCTCCATCTTCGTCCACCATCACACAACCTGCCACTCGGGCGTCCAACCCGTAACCCGTTACATTGCATAATGTTATGTATTATATTCCACATTGCTGATGACCTCATGAGTGGAAACCTTGCAAAATGTCATCCAGAATTTATCTCCAGTCTGAACCTTGATATTTTGACTCTTCATAAAACCTGCTCTCGTCTGCTGATGGAAGCCGCAAGGAATTCGATTTCACTGTTCCACCATCGGATCGCTCCCAATTATAAAGAAAGAATTTCTGATAATAAGCAGAACTGGATGAAGATTTGTGGATCACAAGCCAAACATTCTCTCATTTTGGATGGAGAAAAGCTCAAATAAACCAAAGATACGGAGTAAAGATGAAAACTGCACAACTGAAAACCATAAATAAAAAAGGTGACAAAAAGTTGTATAAATACAAAAACAGTTCTTACAATAATCATAGAGTCCAGCAATAATACAACCATTAAGTGTCCACGTAATACCGCTATACACTGACAAGATACTTTATGAGAGCCTTGGCCTCTCACTATTGGCGCTTCCCTGTAAGGAATTTCGAGCCGTGACCTCGGAGTGCAGCATAACATCACATGAGAAGTTTTCCGTGATCAGTTTCAGTGTGAATCCACATTTGATGGGAAAATCCAGCAATCTGAAGAACTTCCAACGAGGCCGGGTCATCGGTGCTAGACTAGCCGGGGCCAGGATGTCACTGCCAACCAAGGGTTTTTTTCGTGCAGCGGTGTGAAGAGTATAACAAGAATGGCGTAATTGAGGAAAGCATCCAGCAAAAGGGAATCCTTTGGATGTAACAACTTGTCGCTGAAAGGGGTCAGAGGAGGATGTCAGGAATCGTTCTGATGAACAGATAAGATTGGCCGAATACACGCCAGGGCTCCAACTAACATGTCCGAATGCGCAACTATATATATGGACGACTTTTTCAGCATAAGAGAAACAGAAAGACGAGACTCCAAGGAGCAAGAAAGTAAAAACATCGCCTGGCCAAATTGATCCAGATTTCTGTTGCACTATGCTGATGAAAGGTCAGAATTTGGCGCAAGCGGCATGAATCGATGACCCTTCCTGTAAGGCTGATGGAGGTGGAGTAATGGGGTAGAGTAGGTTTTCTTGGCACACCCTGGGTCCTTTGATACCTGCGGATCGTTGCCACGACAAATTGCTGGGGTTCTGAAAGCTAAAGGAAGCCTAACGCACTACCAGATGGGGGTCTCTAATAAAGTGTTATTCAGTATAAAGGACTTAAATAGTATTGCTATACAGAACTCAGATGATAATAATACCACACAGGGATGCAAAAGCTCCATAACGATGTAATAAAAATACCTCTAACCCCCATACACTGCCTATAATAATACCCACATATCATAGTCATATGGACACTATCACTGTGCAGAGCCTTGATAATACAAAAATATCATTCGGAGATAACAATGCTCAGCTGAATGTTCTGTCTGCTGATAAAGTTGCTCCCATTCAGCCCCATTCCCATTGCCCCTCCTGCCCCAACCACTATTTTGGGCAGGGTATTGGAACTTATGAATGCCGGTCCTGACGATCTGTGGCTTTGTGTTTCTTCATTGATCCGGATATTTCATTCACACCGTTAGGTTGTGCTGACCCCGGACAATAGTTGCTAAACTTGGAAAGTAGCACCCACAGTTGCTTGTTACAACAAGTCTTGCCCTCGGAGGTGGCTAACCACCAGCTGAGGGCTTCCTCGTACTTTTATAGCTTTCTGCAGAGATATTTTGATCAGCAGGAGAATAGCTTTTGGGATGAGAGGTTGTGGCCGTGTGAAGTTCCGGGTCCACTGATGACAAAAAGTTACTCTTAATCATTTTGCTTTACCTTTAAGATCCTCCGCTGATGGGTTGTCGGTGTCTTTCACTGGGTTAGGTATTTAGCCTACCAGCTTCTCCGCTCATATGTGGAGGCCTAGTCATCTTGGCTTCTCACCCACCTTGATGTTGTCTACAGTTGTGTAACTCAACTTGATCCCCAGAAGGGAGTGTTTTCAACTCCTCCCATTTGACGAACATTGGTGTACATATAACTCATATTCAGATCCATTCATCTTAATAAAGCTGAATCCTCTCTTCTTCTGAAATCACACCCCTGTACCAGTTCTGTGGCAGCTCAGCACTGGACTGTTCCATCCCCAACTGCACCCATCTTGCTCAGGGCTAGCTACTCCCCTGATTCCTCTCTTTTTCGTAGAGTAGCTTTACCCTCTACCAATATTTGTTTGCAGTTTCTCGTAGCATCACCAACAATCAGCCATGGCCTCTCCCACTTAACGGGTCATTTGGGTTTGCCCTCCTGGCAACTTTCATCTTTTCTGACATGAGCAGGCACTAGCCTCAGTGGATCTACTCCAACTCTGCCTCAGATGGTGGATTTTCCCATTGACCAGAACTCAACCTTACCATCCTGCCAACTATGCCAAGTGTAAAGATCCAGGTTTACTGATGCCGCCGGGGTAAGGAGACTGCTAACCTTTTTACTGGAACACTTCAAGATTACACACCACTTCTTTGAGATAAAAGTCCTTTTGGCATGTGCAACGAATGATGTGAGCCACTTCCTTCCAACTTCTGAATCTGGTCTGCAGTTGGGTCAAATAGAGCAGATCCAACCACCTCAAAGCAGCAGCGCTTTACTGGACTTCAGCTGCTCTCATTCTGGTCTTCCATTGTTTGCTTAAGGTGCCCTACATGCTACCTACAATTAACTATTTGGTGCGCACATATCTGGTTGCTGACTCCCCCCCCTCCCTACACACACACATATTTACAGCCACCTAGGAGAAAGCTCAACTGTCCTCCACAAGATAACTAATGCTGGGCAGGAGAAACAACACTGTTACTTGTAGACCTAACACCTCCAACACAATACAACTCTACTTAAAGGGGTTCTCTGGAACTTTGGGTGTTTTTTCCATTGATGACCTACCATCAGGATAGGTCACCAAGAGATGAATGGAAGGGTTCCGATCATCTATTAATGACCTATGCTAAATGCCCGAACTCCCAGACAACCCATTTAAGTCTACGTCACTTACTTCAGTAGCTGGTATAGTGCCTTTCCCCATTGATAGCCGTACCACTGGGGCCCATAAGAAGACATTAGTACTGTCATTGACAGGTCATAGTTGGGGACCCAGTAATTGATCTTGCATTGGTACTTGGGAGCTTCAAGTTTTGCCTTTGACCATCAAGTCTGAGATCCAGGCAAGCAGGAAAGTCTCACCACTACACCTCACTTCACTTTCCCGCACGCGATAATGATCTGCTCATTATACATTTGTCTTGGTCTCTTTCCAAGAACAACCCACAAGTCACTTTCCCACTTTTTTCTAAAAAGAACTGCAGATGTCTGAAGGTGCTCCTAAATATTAAGACGAGTCCCAGCTTCGAGTCATGAAGAAATTGAATTGCTTCTTCAAAAAGGACGCGGCAGAACACAGCAGATGACTACATTTCCCCCTAAAATAAAAACAATTACCTCCAAGGGTTTCAAACTAAATTTTTTTACTAGAAATTAAAAGTGAGGTTTTATGGTGAATGCAGCGTTTATGGATAATATTGGCTGCCGTGTGGCAATTTTACTGTGAGAAACTGTTATGTCTAGCAAATTGCAAATTGGAAGATGGAAGAATGCCTCTACAAAGCCACCTATTGCAATCTTCTGGTTTCGGCTTATATTCCCAGTCAGTGTAACAGCGGTTTCACATCTGCGTTGGAGGTTCTGTCGCAGATCCGATACAAAATACCATAAGATGAAACGCAGCATGCAGCACTTTTTCTTCCTGATTGACTGCAGGGTCTTCTCCAGCATTCTCCCACCTTGCTCTATATCTGTTTTGGGGACATACATCTGGGTTGGGGAGTCCTAGTACAAGTTTTACATTGTGGCCCTGAAGCTTGTAGTTATGGGTCTGACCATCAGGTCTTGGGGTGATTGGTTTAGCAGCACAGCATAACGGGAATCTTGCCAATATCCTCCCAGCTCCATTTTAGGGGCCATATACCATATCAATATTGTGGGTCCTGGCCCTGTCACAGAATTTGCAGTGGGGCCCAAAAGCTCTTAGTTATGGGTCTGACCATCAGGTCTTGGGGTGATTGGTTTAGCAGCACAGTATAACGGGAATCTCGCTAAAATACTACTAGCCAGTCATCGACTGCGGGATCTTCACCAATATCCTCCCGGCTCCATTTGAGGGGCCATATACCATATCAATATTGTGGGTCCTGGCCCTGTCACTGAATCTGCACTGGGGCCCAAAAGTTCTTAGTTATGGGTCTGACCATCAGGTTTTAAGGTGATTGGTTTAGCGGTAGAAGATCACTGGAATCATCGTAAAATATTGGTAGCCAGTCATAGACTGTGGGGTCTTCTCCAATATCCTTCTGGCTGTCTCTATATCCATTTTAGGGGCCAGATACCATATCAACATTGGGGGTCTTGGCCCTGTCACAGAATTTGCATTGGGGCCCAGAAGCTCTTAGTTATGGGTTTAACCATCAGGTCTTGAGGTGATTGGTTTAGCGGTATTGTATCACTGGAATATTGGTGGCCAATCATAGACTGCAGGGTCTTCTCCAACATTCTCCTACATGGCTATATAGGCATGTTGGGGGTCATATACCATGTCATAGTTGACAGCCCTGTCATATAATTTGCAATGGAGCCCTGAAGCTTCTAGTTATGGGTCTGACCATTGGCTTAGCAGCACAGTATCACTGGAATTAAGGTAAAGTCATGGCAGCAAGTCATAGACTGCATGGTCTTCTTCAGTATCCTCCCACCTCTCTCTACTTCCATATTTGGTGCCGTATGCCATATCCTAGTTGGGGGTCCTGTCACAGATTTCGCGTTGGGGCCCTGAAGCATCTACTTATGGGTTTGACCATTAGGTCTTGGTTTGGCCGCACAGAATCACTGAAATCATGGCTATATACTGGCAGCAATCATAGACCATGGGACGTTCTCCAGCGTCCTCCCACCTGCCTCTATAGCCAAGTATCCGAACAGAACATCTTTTGTCTTCTTCCTACAAGTCTTAAAATGTCTTGTTTGGAAATCTCTGTAGATGAGAACCATCTGGGCTTCTCCTGACACTCGGTGATATCCTCAGGTGGGTCTTCAGAGGGACCCGGCCTCACGCCACACTTTTCAGCAGGTTGGGAGCCTCGTTACAAGTGAAGTATTTATTCGACAAGCAGAGAAGTAATTTGTTCTTGGAGGACGCTGACATATTCCGCTGCCCGCCCGCCCGCACCGCCATTGTACCAACACGTACAGGGTAGGATGCTGTCCATGCTAATTAGACTTCATCCTGCTCCTTGAATCCTGCACATCTGGAATCTTGTATTGTTTGATGTAGAGCACGAGGGGAAACGTAAGTTGACAGACACCTTGAAGCAATTGTTACTGTAAACCACTTCATCTCCGTGGCAACAAAGTAGGTAGACTTTTTTAAATAAATGAATTGCCACTGCTCGCCGCGCGCAAAAGCCAAGAACAGCAGCAGAGAGAACAGGATGTTTCTACAATCGGAAACTCACAGAGATGAGCCAATCCCCGTCCTTGTAAAGTTCAAATTTACAAATGGACATTTTTCATAGAATTTATAGATGATATTTTTATATTCCACTGTAAACCTGTAATCCAACCTAAATTACAGCAGAGAACTGCATTAACTATTTTAATGTTGTCGGTTGAGCTATAGAAATAAATCTAAAAGGGAGCCCCAGAGAAGTAATCTATATAAGAAATTGAGTCATTGTGCATATACGAATTATATTACTTAACCCGTACTGATCCTGAGTTATAGCCTGTATTATACTCCAGAGCTGCACTCAATATTCTGCTGGTGGAGTCACTGTGTACATACATTACTTATCCTGTACTGATCCTGAGTTACATCCAGTATTATACTCCAGAGCTGCACTCAGTATTCTGCTGGTGGAGTCACTGTGTACATACATTACTTATCCTGTACTGATTCTGAGTTACATCCTGTGTTATACTCCAGAGCTGCACTCACTATTCTGCTGGTGGAGTCACTGTGTACATACATTACTTATCCTGTACTGATCCTGAGTTACATCCTGTATTATACTCCAGAGCTGCACTCAGTATTCTGCTGGTGGAGTCACTGTGTACATACATTACTTATCCTGTACTGATTCTGAGTTACATCATGTATTATACCCCAGAGCTGCACTCACTATTCTGCTGGTGGAGTCACTGTGTACATACATTACTTATCCTGTACTGATCCTGAGTTACATCCAGTATTATACTTCAGAGTTGCACTCAGTATTCTGCTGGTGGAGTCACTGTATACATACATTACTTATCCTGTACTGATTCTGAGTTACATCATGTATTATACCCCAGAGCTGCACTCACTATTCTGCTGGTGGAGTCACTGTGTACATACATTACTTATCCTGTACTGATTCTGAGGTACATCATGTATTATACCCCAGAGCTGCACTCACTATTCTGCTGGTGGAGTCACTGTGTACATACATTACTTATCCTGTACTGATCCTGAGTTACATCCAGTATTATACTCCAGAGCTGCACTCACTATTCTGCTGGTGGAGTCACTGTGTACATACATTACTTATCCTGTACTGATCCTGAGTACATCCTGTATTATACCCCAGAGCTGCACTCACTATTCTGCTGGTGGAGTCACTGTGTACATACATTACCTATCCTGTACTGGCCCTGAGTTACATCCTGTATTATACTCCAGAGCTGCATTCACTATTCTGCCAGTCGAGTCACTGTGTACATACATTACTTATCCTGTACTGCTCCTGAGTTACATCCTGTATTATACTCCAGAGCTGCACTCCCCGCTTGTTCAGAGTCTATATTGCGACGGATATGATGATTTCTATTCTGGAAAGTGTAATTTTTACATCAAACTACTTGGATGTAGGAAAAATGATCTGAACCCTTCTATACTAGTTGTTCAGCTAATTTTTTTATGCCTTTGTCTATAAACTTGCTGATTTTTTCCCCTATCAGCCAGCTGAACTATGATTGCAGCTCTGGAGCATAATTTAGTGCCTAAAGCCCCTAACTAGGCAGGACAGCAGTACTATCAATGGGAAGTGACGCTTTGGGCGAGGGTTCGGTTCTGGCAGAGATTTTACATTGCGCATCTCCCAATGAAAAGCTGAAGTGCATTGACTGAGTGATACATTGTTACCAATCAGTAGGTAATAGAAGCTGATAATACGTGTAATCTCCTGACACCGACCCGCCAGATGCACGATTCGGTCCGCCTGATATAGTGTTACTATATTAGGCACGACTAATCGATCCCAGATTGCGGATTCATTCTGGGGATGATGATGTCACTGTGGATTATTTATATACATGGTTGCACCAGGTTCCTCTTATATGAATGTTGCACAGCTTGCCTGCATCATTTCCATTAGCATTTAGGAATTGGCTCTGGTTCCGGCCGCTGGACGCGCTCCCACTTGGCAGCTAACGAGTTGAGTCTCTGGAAATTAGTTGAGACACAGGCCTCTAACGAGAAACTTGGCCGCTTCCAGCTATTAAAAGGTTTTAAAGTTTGTGCCAAGGGCTTAAAAGAAGAGTTAGCTGCAAACCGAGTGAAGACCTCGCCATGCTGAGCTGATGCTGATTCTGATTATTAACAGATTTCACTCCATGGGATGAGCGCAGCTGCAACAGCTTAGTCCTGCTCAGCGAGGCGGACGGACACATCCACAGCTTGGCCGCCCGCCATTTCCCTAGGTGATGAAGTTGTATTGTGGTGACGGCCGACCCCATCAAGAGCCAGGAGCAGACTCGGGATCTACAAGACGTCTCCAGTTACAAGCGACGGAGACTGCCAACGAACATGGGCATCGCTGAGGTGGCTGACACAGCACGAGGGGGGGAGGTGGCATTCAAACTTCATTTCCGCGCCAACTCATAAACACTTTTTATTTGCGTCTTTAAACTGATTAAGTTGGATTACGGACGGTAAAATTCAGATAAGACGATACCGCCCCTTGAGAGAGGTTCACGGTTAAGTAATATAACGGTATATTAGTCCGAAAGTAAGTCGTCTTGGGCGAACTGTGGGCCATAGAGGTGACAGAGGAGTGTACAAGTTCTTCAGAGATTGGGAAGTTGCTTAAAAGGACTGTTTAGGTGTAAAATGTTGTATCCCGCCATACTGTATGCACAATAGACCTCCTCCAAAAGGAAGAAAACTGTCTCCAGTGCCTCCTTTAAGTGGCTACTCTGTAAATAGGGATGACCCCCAACCCCAGATTGGGACATCACTTAAAGGGGCTCTTCAGGAGTAAAATGTTGTATCTTCTCCAAAAGGAAAAAAACTGTCACTAGCCTGTGTGGTCTTGCTCATGACCTGAAGGTTGCGAGGTCAATCCCCACTTAGTTCAGGTAGCTGGCTCAGCCTTCCATCCTTCTGAGGTTGGTAAAATGAATACCCAGCTTGCTGGGGGGTAATATATAAATTACCTGAAAGCACTGCGGAATAAGTTGGCGCTATGTGAATAACAAGTCCCCCCCTCTAGCGCCTCCTATAGGTGGCTATTCACATTGTGAATAGGGATTACCTCTGTTCCCAGATTGGGAAATCACTTAAAGGGGTTGTTCAGAAGTAAAAGCATTTTCAGCATGGTGGTGGCACCTCTTCAATGAATGTGGCTGTTGACTTGCACTGCTGGGGTCCTAGGTTCGAATGTCATCATCAAGAGCAACATAAAGTTTGCATGAAGACATCACCCACAACTCCGGAACTGCAAGGCTTCAGTGCTAACAGCTGAGCCACCACACTTATTATTTCAATGTCAGAGAAATAGATGAAAAAGAAGAAGAAACAAGGGAACATAAAAAGCCAATACAGCCAGCAGCCTTGGACAGATTTGAACCTACAACTCCCGGGCTACAAGGCAGCAGTGCTAACAACTGAGCCTCCATGCTGGAGAAGCAAGAGAAGACTAAACACAATGAGAACATACAAACTCTATGCAGAAGATGTTGTCCATAGTCGGACGTGAACCTACAACCCACAGAGTTGCAAGGTGAGGTGGTTCAGTTGTTAGCACTGCTGCCTTGCAGCTCTGGAGTTGTGATACAAATCTGACCACGGGTGATGGCTGCATGGAGTTTTTCAAAGCTGATGTTGTCAGTGATGAGATTTGACGCCAAGACCCCAGCAGTGCAAGCAGAGGCGTAACTTGAAACTTCTGGGCCCCAATGCAAAACCTGTAACAGGGCCCCCAACTATAATGCTTTATTCCTAGTACTGGGCTCCTTATATGGAGAGGAGAGGCCTTATGGCCCCCTAAGACTCCGGGGCCCGGGTGCAACCGCATCCCCTGCATCCCCTATAGTTACACCAGTGATTGCAATTCGACAGTGCTGACCGCCGAGGCACCACTACGCAGAAAACAGACAGAACTGGAAAGGGCTTGAAAACAGAAAGGTTTTCTTCCCAGTTTGCTGTTCCCACAGCGGATCAGGAGCATACTAGCGTGAAAAATCCTTAAAGGGGCTGTACAGAAGTAAAATGTTGGATTCTGCCACTCTGTATGCAAACTAGCTCTCCTCCAGGAGGATGAACCCCATTTGTAGCGCCTCCTATAGGTGGCTACTCACATTGTAAATAGGGATCACCTCCAGCCCCAGATTGGGAAATCACTTAAATGGATTTGTTCAGGCGTAAAATGCTGTATCCTGCCATACTGTGTGCAAACTACAGTGTAGCGCTCCCCCAAAAGGAAGACAACGGTCTCTAGTGGTTCCTCTAAAAGTAGCTTGCAATAAAGACTTTACACCAATTGGATCTCCCAAAATTCTAGCAAACTTTAATAAAGGACAACTGTGCATTTGTAATACTTATTCTGCGCTGGTCATGCTGTTTAGAGCCTAGTGTGTACCCTGAATGCCTCCTGTGAATGCCCCCCTTAGTCTTAGGCCTCTTCCACACGGCCATTAGGACTAATGGTTTCTTATGTGAACATTCAGATGTTTTTTATGCATCTAAAATTCCTCCATCTGAACGTTCCCATAGAAAACCACTGGTTCTAATAGACGCAAGTGTTTTACAATTATAGTAAATCTGATGAGCCATGGAGGCCCCTCCCACTAAGCGCCACCCCTTCTCTCGCCACTTTTCAAAAGTGTACAGGAAAGGTAAAAGTTGTACATTTTTCTAAGTCTGGCATAAAGCATTTAATAGATGTGCCCATTATGATGTGTTTGCAGTGATCCCCGCAGACAGGAGAGACCGGTAGGAGGAAGCCTGCAGTGATCCCCGCAGACAGGAGAGACCGGTAGGAGGAAACCTGCAGTGATCTCCGCAGACAGGAGAGACCGGTAGGAGGAAGCCTGCAGTGATCTCCGCAGACAGGAGAGATCGGTAGGAGGAAGCCTGCAGTGATCCCCGCAGACAGGAGAGACCGGTAGGAGGAAGCCTGCAGTGATCTCCGCAGACAGGAGAGACCAGTAGGAGGAAGCCTGCAGTGATCCCCGCAGACAGGAGAGACCGGTAGGAGGAAGCCTGCAGTGATCTCCGCAGACAGGAGAGACCAGTAGGAGGAAGCCTGCAGTGATCCCCGCAGACAGGAGAGACCGGTAGTAAGACTGTATAAAGTTGGGTGAAAACTTTTGCAATATCTGCACTCGTCTTGCAGATAACAGCTTGTATTTTTTGAAGTAGTTTCTTAGTTTTGGGGTGATGCAGATTAGTTTATGTGTCGTTTCCCCGGGATGGGAGATGATATCTGGGGATACAGTGGAATCTGCTGCTTGTGTTACGTGACATAATTTGTGTGGGAATGTCTTGTAGCCATTTATCCCGTTATTAGGGTTAATGGTCCAGAACGGCGAAGCCTCTGATAAACAGACGATAATGAGATGTGAATTCCGTTCACAAAAGGATCTATTTATCAGCCCCAGTGGAGAAGTCATCGAGTCAACTGTAATCCTTGTATCAATCTAATGTGATTTACTCATTAACTCCGACCTCTTCTCACAGAAACACAGCAGTCACATCGAGACACGGCGCTCCAGGAAGTGAAGGAGCAACAGAGACTGGCGTCACATATGTAACAATGTGCCAAAAACAGTGTCAAATATGTAGCAATATAACTAAAAAACGGTGCATGTATGCAACAATCTAAGAAAAAAACGGGTCAAGTAAAGAATGTAGCAACAAACAATAAATGACTTGAGTCATGTGAACAACAATATAACAAAAAAAATTTCACATATACAACAGTGAAACAAAAAAGACTGCTGCAAGAATGTCATAGAAATCAGGATCATGTGTGCAACAATGTATCAAAAAACAGGGTCAAGTAGGCAACAATGAAACAGCAGGTGCAGACCGCCTGAGCATGAGGCCTCGTTCACACAAGCGTGGTTTTAGCGCATTATAGGCACGTTAAAAGATTGCGTCTAGAGATGAGCGAGTATACTCGCTAAGGCACATTACTCGAGCGAGTAGTGCCTTAGCCGAGTATCTCCCCGCTCGTCTCTAAAGATTCAGGGGCTGGCGCGGGTGACAGGTGAGTTGCGGCGGGGAGCAGGGGAGATCGGGGGAAAGAGAGGGAGAGAGAGATCTCCCCTCTGTTCCTCCCCGCTCTCCCCCGCCGATCCCCGCCCCCCTCCCCCCGAATCTTTAGAGACGAGCGGGGAGATACTCGGCTAAGGCACTACTCACTCGAGTAATGTGCCTTAGCGAGTATACTCGCTCATCTCTAATTGCGTCTATTTGAACCAATGGATTTCTATAGAACCAATCAGATGAAGGAGTTTTAGATGCACAAAAACTCAGATCTAACAAAGAAAGAACATGTGACTGCAAAGCTCACATCTAAGGTCCATGCTGCGAGAAAGGATAGGACCTGACTAGAGATGAGTGAGCGTACTCAGTTCGGGTGTTTTTGCACTCGAGCACCGCTTTTTCTGCCTACTCGGACGAAAAGATTCGGGGGACGCCGGGGGTACGCGGGGGGTTGCAGAGGGGAGTGGGGGAGGGGGGGGGGGGGAGAGAGAGCTCCCCCCTGTTCCCCACTGCTACCCCCTGCTCCACCACGCCGCCCCCCGAATCTTTTCGTCCGAGTAGTCAGTTACTCAGAAAAAGCGGTGCTCGAGTGCAAAAACACCCGAACCGAGTACGCTCGCTCATCTCTAGACCTGACCTATCTTTGGTGTGAGCTGCGCAAGGGTTTCCATAGACTTCCATGGGAGCTGGATAGCTCGTACCACACAGCTCTGATTGTGTGAACGGGCAATTTCATTGCTAATTAAACTGAAGACTTAATAGCTGGAAATCACGCGATTTTAGTGCAGTATAGCCGCAATCTATTCACGTGCCTATAATGCGCTAAAACCACGTTTGTGTGAACACGGCCTGAGTTGCACCTGAACCTTGCATCAGACAGCACAAGGACACTTGTCTGTGTGCTGCCGACTTCCATGGGCACGGTGCATAGAGATACATTAGTATGTCCTATTTCTCGTCCGTGATATAGACAGGTATAGGATATGCAGTGAGTTGTTTCATCGGTCTATGTGAAAAAAGACTAGAGTTAGCGGCTGTACCTCATAGGTTGGGTCCGCAGAGCCGTCTTCAAGTCTTCTACAATTTTGTTCCTCATCTCTGTATCTTCTTCATCAAAGGCATAAAGAGTCTGCATCTGGGGGAAATACAAAGGGTGCAGATCGAAATCAGAGCTCTGCAAACAAAAATATGATGCCTTCGTTCCCACCTTAATCTTGTGGGGGTGGGGTTACATTTGTAGTGGATTATGCAAGTTTTCTCAAAAGTGTGGAAACAGTCATATAGAAGGAAAACAGTATGGCAGACGGAGATCCAACTTTGCCTATGAGCTGCGGTGGCAGGGGAAACCTGTTAGGTCACGTCAGCAATATGACGGCCATTTTGAATGCTGCCATCTTGGATTTAACTCTTAGTTTTCCCAATGGGAAGGTGGGTGTGTGATATATCAAACTAGCAGAGCATTTCAAGAGAAAAACAATGCAGTGCTTCATTTTAACATAACTTCATTCATTCTCATGTTAACACAGTGAATTTTTTTCATCACAGGCAATATGAATGATGGCGTTATCTCAAGCAGAATATCTTGAGCTCATCCTCATGTCTCGTGAACGTAGCACACGTGTCATCACCACAGATCTCAATATTTTGGTCATCTAGATTTTGGTTTATCAGCAACAGAACCTTTTTCTCGGAATTTGGAAAGAAGTTTGGCAACTGTGCCGTAGGTAATAGGAGGTCTGGTTGGGTGGCGTTGAGTGAAATCTGTGGTGATGACACATGTGCTTCACTCACCTGATACTGTATAAGGATGATCTCAACACATTCTACTTGAGATAACACCATCCTTCACATTGCCTGTAGTGAAGAAAAATCCCTGTATTAACATGAGAACGAATAAAGTTATGTCAAAATAAAGAGCACCATTATGTTTCTGATGAAATTCTCTGCTAGTTTGATATATCACACATATAGCTTCCCAATGGAAAAATTAGAGTCGAATCCAAGATGGCAGCATTCAAAATGGCCGTCCTGTTGGTAACATTGCCTAACCGGTTTCCCCCCTCCTCTGCAAAGCGATGCAAAATTTATGTCAACATCTGCTAAAATGTTTTTATTCTATATGGTTTTTTTCATTCTTTTTGAGCTGTTGTGCTTTTTTCTCTTTGGAATGGGGAGGGCAGTTTTTCAGCATTGATCAGGCCCAGTGAATTCATGGTCTGTCCAGGTCTTCGGGGATCCTCACTGGTGGGAGGGTGACAGATACGACCACTCTGGGGTCCGTGTGACATACAGTAGCAGATACTTTTTAGCCAGAAACAAGTGAAAGCCTCGGCTTCCTCTATATTCTACTATGCAGCGAGTTAACTCCTGGCAGCTCATGGAACAGCTGCTTCTACCAGGCCTTGGCAATGACTTCCAGGTGCCCTGGGAAGTGGTGAAACCTTGGACACGTCACATGCCAGCTCCAGCTAGTGAACCCATTCATGAATACCAATAATCCCAGCTGTTAACGCGGAGATTTCCCCATGTCACTCATCAACTGAGCAGACAAAACCTACTGAATTATTCAAGGCACATCCTGGTAGAATGTAACGGGAATGCAGCCGAGGGATGACGGCATGCCCAGTCCTATCCACCAGAAGCATTATTTTCCTATTAAACTCTTATTACTAGAGGAAGGGTTTGAGGCTGGTGGCAGCTGTATTTGCCGGCCCTGACCTATGTCTGCTTGCTTGACAGTAGCCATACAGTTAACTTGCTTTACATTGTCTGGGTTACCTACTGACGCTGAGTACACAATGCAAATCTAATCATGAATGGGAAAAGTGGACTTGTTCCAACCGTTGTTCTCTCTGCACCAGAATGAGAAGAGTCAAAGATACATATTGGGGAAACGGGGCTATAAGAAACAAGAGAATTACTATTACAATCTGGAAATACACAGGGGTAAAAATGAATTCTCCCTTTTAGTGCTGGATTACATGGCAATTACCCCTATTACTTCCTGGAGCTGCAGTAGAATCTAGTGGTTAAAGGAAAATAGGGTTTTAGATCCTACAGTCCGCCTCGGCAAGAGCGATGAGTGAGTGGCGGGAGGTTTCTGCTGCCAAGTAATGACAAGACTTTTCCTTTTTAATAGGGCTGGCTCCAGGTTAACATGTCCCTTGGGCAACAGAGTCATAGTGGACCCCTCTTGGTAATATATAGGCCCTGTTAGTAAATTATAGGCCCCACTGAGCCTTCTAAGTAATTTATATGCCCTGCTCTACTTCCTTAGTAATGTATAGGTCCTACTGAACCCCTGAGTCATTTATAGGTCCCACTAGTCTCTCTAAGTAATTTATAGGGCCCACTGATCCTCTTATTCATTTATAGGCCTCACTGTGTCCCGAGTCACTTGTACACCCAACTTTGACCCCTGGGTCAAAATTGGGTTATTTATAGGCGCGTCTTTGCCCCCTGAGTCACTTATAAGCCCCCTTGTGCCTCCTAAGTAATTTACAGGCCCCATTTGCTCCCTGGGTCAGATGGATGGGGAAAAGAAGGGGGAATAAAAACTAAAAAATGAACACTTTCCTGGACAACTATCAAGAGCTTAGCGCACCCGTTGGATTGGGGTATGGTTCAAGGGGAAGACGATGCCATGTAAGTGCTGCTGTTATTCTTATATTACTTTCATATCCCACATTACGGGAAGGCGTTACAGATGCAATTCGTCCTGTAAAGTGGAATAAATCTTACAACTGATATTCGGTAATTGACTACTTCATTTCCTTTTGCTCCCCCCTTCCTGGCAGCTGTCATCACGGGGCTTTTAAGATGTGGCCAATCCTCCCAGTTAGGGGGTGCAGGAGCACGGTATAATATATGGGTGCGCTCCAATGGGACTGACTGTACACTCAGTGATGGATGAAGAAGTTTTATTAACATCCAGTTGAAAGAAAAGCAATTACTGATCTCATTGTTTGTGCCGACTCTGTACTCGTATATTAAGATAAATGGGTGAGAGCAAATTCTGCACACACAATGGACGCATCAATCACTGGGCGCTCAGCTCTGTGTGACCCATAAAGCAGATGACTTTACCAAAATGCACCAAGTTAACCTGTAGATTTCCAATGGCTAATGAACTATGGATTCCATTAAATTTACAGAGTGCAGAGTGCACTTTGGCAATTACTGGTATGGGGGCAATTATGTTGTCACTGTATGGGGGCACAGTATGGGGCCACTACTGATGTCAATGCAAAGGGGCACCGTGGCTGGCAGTGCTAAGCAAAAGCACTGTTGTTGTCTCTTTAATGGGGGAACACTATAGTGGTAACTGCTATGGAAAGTACTGTGGATGTTACTGTCATCGGGAGCACTATAGTTGTTATTAGGGCACTATGGCTGGCACTGTTCTAGTACAAACAATCAGAAGTAGCAATGTGGGCAAAATGGATATATTGTATTATGCCTAATGCAGGGTCTGAGGTGAGGAGCATGACACATAGTGTAGCAGTTTCAGGCACTGGGTTGGAACCTCAAGTGTGGTAGCCGCAGGTCTGGAGAGTAGTCAGGAAAGAGCCAGGAGTCAGCAACGGGAGGTCTCGGTTTGCAGTACAATGGAGGAGGCGGATAGCATAGTCAGAAGGGAAGCCAGAGGTCAGCAATGGGAGGTCTAAGTCTGAGTACAATGGAGAAGGCGGGTAGTGTGGTCAGAAAGGAAGCCAGAGGTCGGTGTCGGGAGGTCTCATTTTGATAGCAGAGGAGCAGGCAGAAGTGGAACTTGATCAAGGCTTGTTGAGCACAATAATCACGCAAGCAGTGAGGGACAGAGACAGGCTTTTATAGTTTGCTTAATCAAGAGCAGGGCGGAGCCAAGACAGGAAACTGGATCAGGGATACAGGAACCAGCCTAAGGTCCAGCAAGGGAGCTGTGCTGAATGTTGGACAGCTCCACAGGTAGAGCCGCCGACTGGAGCACAGGAAGTCCTGGGTTTGATCCCCGACACATAGATTTCCTCTTTTGTTTTCTCTGACTCTTCATTTCAGGAACTGGACTAGGTGCTACAAAGTGTACCAGATCAACTCACACTAAGTATTTACTTTTTTTGTGGTCCTTGTAAGTATATAGCACAATGTGAATGTGGCCCTCTCACTAAAAATAGTGCAAACCTCTGACTGGTCTAAAGTATGGTCTCTACACTAAAACTACCTTGGGTTATTTCCAACTATTTTGCCACACTAGAGAATGTGTGTCAGACCTCCCCCTTATGTTATTTCCTCTCATATGCAGCAGTTGACAGCTATAAACAGTCACATGATAATCAAGCTCCGCCTACTGTAATGGGAATTAAAAAACAATATAGCAATCACAAATGACAGATGATGGTAAGAGCCTGTATACATTTGCACAGCCCTTAAATCACCGACTACTGTGATGTCATCAATGTAACTTTATGATAAATGAAGTTTCTCTTTCATCGATTCATCAGGAAGATGCTTTAGGGAAACGCATCAATTAATTTACGACATACTGAACCGATTGGCAGATATTGTTACAATCTTGGTTTCCTATGACTAACATTTGGCGGCCTCGGCGGGATAACTTAACTGTAAAGAGACAGTGGCGGTGACTCCTGTAAATGTAACAAGGGAGAAGTCTGTGGATCTCTGTTCACTTCCACCAACTTCAGGATTTGTTTGACACTGAGCTCATAATAAACAGAATAATTGTGGGGTTAAGTATCTCCAGCTATGAATCAGTGGAGGGATTCATAGAGTAAACATCACTTACGGCTGCCATGGAGTTGATCCGGTCGATATAATAGTCCGGCCAGCTGGTAGCCAACTTATTTGGATCTTCTTGCTCCTGCAAAAAAAAAAAAAGGTAATACAAGGTTAAAAATGGGTAGCATTGATTTTCATCAGTCAATAGAAAAGGAAAAGTCAGTAATAAAGTGTATTCTGTAAAAGCCAAGCCAGATCTTCTGCAGCCCAGCAAGGACTCAAGATCACAATGATACTCCCTAAGATCCAGCAGAAGGGAAATTAACTGTTAGATCTTATTGATGTTTTCTATTTATGGAGGAAGGGCCCCTTAGAACGATTTCTTCTGGTGGGCCAAAGGAACCTGCATGTGTATCTGTCCACTCCAGACCCCTCTGGAGGCAGCTTGTCTTACGTGAAGCATCTTCAAATAATGACATTTACATTAATTTCGTTAGAAACAAAAGTTTGATTCTTTTTTCCGGTATTATCTACATAAAGTATCTTGAAATACTGCACTATTACTGTGTTTTCTACAGTTCCCTTGTCAGCTTTGCTGCATAGACTGGAACAGCATAAGCAGAGTCGTCTCATCATCATCAGAGGACAGACAAGTTAATGACAGTTCTGTTGTACCGCTGGAGGTCTACATAAGGCAAAATATGTATCTTGAACATCCTGAATTCAGTATAACAGTCCTAGATTTTGAGGTCTGTCTCACCAGTTCAGGAGGCAGAAAACATGTCTCCCCCGGGATAAAGAAAAAAAAACCGCCGCACTAGTCACTTCTGCATACCAAGATCAGATGATCACTGCAAGCATTGACTGACAACGGTAGTGAAGCAGAACAGAGCTGAGAACAAGAGAGAGGAGTATATAAGAGCTCGTTTTTTTCCTTTACTGCATAAAAAGGAGCATAAGGGGGCAGTATTACCATGGGGCACATGTGTGGGTACTATTACTGAGGGGCAAAAGTGGGGGCACCATTAGCGAGGGGCGCATGCTGCTGCACTATTGCTGATCAGGGGCATGTAGCAGCATTATTACTGAGGGGGCATTATTACTGTGTGGATAATTATTATGGAGATAAGCATGCAGACGCACTATTACTATAAAAGGGACCCTAACAGGAACTAATAGAAGTGTGAAGAGGGTGTGACTGAGAAGCAAAAATAACTGTGAAGGCGTCACGAAAGGGCACTATTCCTGTGAAAGGGTCACTGAGATACATTATTACTGTGAGGAGGTCACTGAGGGGCACTATTACTGTGAAGGGGTAACTGAAGTGAACTATTAGTTTGTGGGGTTCACTGAGGGGCACTATTACAATGAAGGACCATTGAGGGACACTATTTTTGTGAGGGAGTCAATGAGAGGCACTATTACCGTGAGAGATATCAATGACAGGCACTATTATTGTGAGGAATCACTAAGGGGCATTCATACGGTAAGGGGGGTCACTAATAGGCACTATTACTGTCAGGGAGTCACTGAAGGGTACTATTAATTTGAGGAACACTATTACTATGAAAAGGCCACTGATAGGCACTATTACTGTGTGAGGGGCACTCAGGGGCACTATTATTGTGTGAGAGGCACTCAGGGGCACTATTACTGTGCGAAGTCACTGAGGGGCACTATTACTGTGTGAGGGGCACTATTACTGTGTGAGGGGCACTATTACTGTGCGAAGTCACTGAGGGGCACTATTACTGTGTGAGGGGAACTCAGGGGCACCATTACTGTGTGAGGGGCACTCAGGGGCACTATTACTGTGTGAGGGGAACTCAGGGGCACTATTACTGTGCGAAGTCACTGAGGGGCACTATTACTATGTGAGGGGAACTCAGGGGCACTATTACTGTGTGAGGGGCACTCAGGGGCACTATTACTGTGTGAGGGGCACTCAGGGGCACTATTACTGTGCGAAGTCACTCAGGGGCACTATTAGTTTGAGGAGGTCGCTGAGGAGCACTATTACTGTGAGGGGAACACAGAGGTCATGGCTTAGCCGGTAGCCTACCATTACAACATTTGCCGCAGTGTACTATACACACCACAAGAACAGTCCCTCTTTTCATTGTTTGAGAGTTGGGAGGTAAGGACAAAGCCCTGTATACAGCTTCCCTGTGACTCTCAGGACTACTCTACCATATCCTATTCTTTGCAGCTGCCATAAAGCAAACACACAGTGCTGCACAGCTTATACAGACCATACAGGAAGGAAGAATATGACTCCAATATCGCCGGTCGTATATTATATTTCCGTGTAACTTTTTTTTAGCACATAACACAGACATCGCCCCTTCGGGGTCAGGAGTGGGCCGTGTCGGCAGCTTCACCACAAATGTATATATAAGAATGCTATCTGTGACCGTGCAGATGCGATGATTCAGACTTTCTGGAACAGAAGCCGTTTTTATATATTTTTTATCACAGATTTGCTTTACACTCCTGTATGAGCCGCCGCCGCCACCACCGCCACCGCGGCGCAGTCCTCAGCAACATAAAACCCCAATGCTTCTACCATGTGTCTCCTTCGTCAGGCCGGGGATTAGGTGCTGCAAATTATCAATATTGCTTTTGCTGGTGGAGCAGCTTTAATGGCATCATTACTGCTTGACCTCAATATCTGGAAGTTAGACGCTTGGTGCGGGGGTTACCCCTTCTACAGTTTCACCGTCTCTTGCTTGTTTCCTCGTCCGCACGTATCTTTTATATCTCTGCTCCAGAGAGTGGATTTGTCATTATAGATTACAACACAATCCTACATCACTCTAAAAGCGGAAAAAGGCTTTTCTCTCCGGCACCGCGCGTTTTATGGCTTATTAAACCACAGGACTCAGCGCTGATGAACACAACACTCTCCGGCCAGGGAATAATGGAAATACATAGAGGGGTAGTAAACTTGTTAAGTGGCCTGAAGTAGCCTGTTATCTGCAGGAGGGGGACACGGAGGGGCTACATATGTTATACACGTGGAGAAACTGATTACAAAACCCTAAAACACTGCCCCCTGTGGTGAATATATAGGATGGCGGCACCACTGAGAACATATAAATGGGCATCCTCTCCTGGGGCTGACTCATGCTAAAGAAAATGTTTTAACCTATGCCCTACTCCTTAGAATATAGGCCACGCATTCGCCTAATACCCCTGAACGCATAACAGTGCCAACCATAATACCCCTATAACAGTACCAAGCACACTTACTAAAACACTGCCTTCTGGTGGCCAGGGGTAAGCATATAGGACGGCAGGACCACTGAGAAAATATAAATGGGCACCCTCCCCTGGGGCTGCCTCCTGCTAATGACTCAGAAAATGTTTTAACGTATGCCCCAGCCCTTAAGAGTATAGGCCGCACTTTCGCCTAATACCCCATAACAAATAACAATGCCAACCACAATACCCCTATAATAATGCCAGTCACAGCACCCGTATAACAGTGTTGTCCTCCACAGTACCCTCATAACAGTGTCAGTCACAGTACCCCTATAACAGTGTTATCAGTCAGAGTACCCCTATAACAGTGTTATCAGTCACAGTACCCCTATAACAGTATCAGTCACAGTACCCCTATAACAGTATCAGTCACAGTACCCCTATAACAGTGTCAGTCACAGTACCCCTATACCAGTGTCAGTCACAGTACCCCTATACCAGTGTCAGTCACAGTACCCCTATACCAGTGTCAGTCACAGTACCCCTATAACAGTGTCAGTCAGAGTACCCCTATAACAGTGTCAGTCACAGTACCCCTATAACAGTATCAGTCACAGTACCCCTATAACAGTGTTATCAGTCACAGTACCCCTATAACAGTGTTATCAGTCACAGTACCCCTATAACAGTGTCAGTCACAGTACCCCTATAACAGTATCAGTCACAGTACCCCTATAACAGTGTCAGTCACAGTACCCCTATAACAGTGTCAGAGTACCCCTATAACAGTGTCAGTCACAGTACCCCTATAACAGTATCAGTCACAGTACCTCTATAACAGTGTCAGTCAGAGTACCCCTATAACAGTGTCAGTCACAGTACCCCTATACCAGTGTCAGTCACAGTACCCCTATACCAGTGTCAGTCACAGTACCCCTATAACAGTGTCAGTCAGAGTACCCCTATAACAGTGTCAGTCACAGTACCCCTATAACAGTGTCAGTCACAGTACCCCTATAACAGTGTTATCAGTCACAGTACCCCTATAACAGTGTTATCAGTCACAGTACCCCTATAACAGTGTCAGTCACAGTACCCCTATAACAGTATCAGTCACAGTACCCCTATAACAGTGTCAGTCACAGTACCCCTATAACAGTGTCAGAGTACCCCTATAACAGTGTCAGTCACAGTACCCCTATAACAGTGTCAGTCACAGTACCCCTATAACAGTGTCAGAGTACCCCTATAACAGTGTCAGTCACAGTACCCCTATAACAGTATCAGTCACAGTACCCCTATAACAGTGTCAGTCACAGTACCCCTATAACAGTATCAGTCACAGTACCCCTATAACAGTGTCAGTCACAGTACCCCTATAACAGTGTCAGAGTACCCCTATAACAGTGTCAGTCACAGTACCCCTATAACAGTATCAGTCACAGTACCTCTATAACAGTGTCAGTCACAGTACCCCTATAACAGTGACAGTCAGAGTACCCCTATAACAGTGTCAGTCACAGTACCCCTATAACAGTATCAGTCACAGTACCCCTATAACAGTGTTATCAGTCACAGTACCCCTATAACAGTATCAGTCACAGTACCCCTATAACAGTGTCAGTCAGAGTACCCCTATACCAGTGTCAGTCAGAGTACCCCTATACCAGTGTCAGTCACAGTACCCCTATAACAGTGTCAGTCACAGTACCCCTATAACAGTGTCAGTCACAGTACCCCTATAACAGTGTCAGTCACAGTACCCCTATAACAGTATCAGTCACAGTACCCCTATAACAGTATCAGTCACAGTACCCCTATAACAGTGTCAGTCAGAGTACCCCTATACCAGTGTCAGTCAGAGTACCCCTATAACAGTGTCAGTCACAGTACCCCTATAACAGTGTCAGTCACAGTACCCCTATAACAGTGTCAGTCACAGTACCCCTATAACAGTGTTATCAGTCACATTACCCCTATAACAGTATCAGTCACAGTACCCCTATAACAGTATCAGTCACAGTACCCCTATAACAGTATCAGTCACAGTACCCCTATAACAGTATCAGTCAGAGTACCCCTATACCAGTGTCAGTCAGAGTACTCCTATAACAGTGTCAGTCAGAGTACACCTATAACAGTATCAGTCACAGTACCCCTATAACAGTGTCAGTCACATTACCCCTATAACAGTATCAGTCACAGTACCTCTATAACAGTATCAGTCACAGTACCCCTATAACAGTGTCAGTCACATTACCCCTATAACAGTATCAGTCACAGTACCCCTATAACAGTGTCAGTCAGAGTACTCCTATAACAGTATCAGTCACAGTACCTCTATAACAGTATCAGTCACAGTACCTCTATAACAGTATCAGTCACAGTACCCCTATAACAGTGTCAGTCACAGTACCCCTATAACAGTGTCAGTCACAGTACCCCTATAACAGTGTCAGTCACAGTACCTCTATAACAGTATCAGTCACAGTACCCCTATAACAGTGTCAGTCACAGTACCCCTATACCAGTATCAGTCACAGTACCCCTATAACAGTATCAGTCACAGTACCTCTATAACAGTATCAGTCACAGTACCCCTATAACAGTGTCAGTCACAGTACCCCTATAACAGTGTCAGTCACAGTACCCCTATAACAGTGTCAGTCACAGTACCCCTATAACAGTATCAGTCACAGTACCCCTATAACAGTGTCAGTCACAGTACCCCTATACCAGTATCAGTCACAGTACCCCTATACCAGTATCAGTCACAGTACCCCTATAACAGTGTTATCAGTCACAGTACCCCTATAAAAGTGTCAGTTACTCATATGGTTGTCAGTTACAGTGCCCCATAACTGCGACAGCACCAATACCAGTGACAGCTGCAGAGCCCTTATAAAGATGACAGAATACTGCCGCTCACAGCTGCAATATAGTAGTTCCAGCCACATTGTCCCATAACAGTGTCACACACAGTATCCCCATTACAGTGCCAGCCACAGTGCCCCATATCAATGTCAGCTGCAGTGCCCCATAACAGTGCTAGCCACAGTGACCCATATCAATGTCAGCTGCAGTGCCCCATAACAGTGCCAGCCACAGTGACCCATATCAATGTCAGCTGCAGTGCCCTATAACAATGCCAGCCACAGTGACCCATAACAATGTCAGCTGCAGTGCCCCATAACAGTGCCAGCCACAGTGACCCATAACAATGTCAGCTGCAGTGCCCCATAACAGTGCCAGCCACAGTGACCCATAACAATGTCCACCATGTTGCCCCCACAACAGAGCAAGTCACACTGTATGTTACATAGTAATTCTCCACTTCCTGTGGCAGGGCTCCCATACACAGACTAGAGAATGCCAGAGATTAGAAGTGGTAGGAAGCTGAAAAGTTGTTCTTGTCTGCCATTACGGGGTGGAGAGATAACAGCCCAACATTGGGGAATCGTTACATAAGCAATTATCCTGAATGCTATTTTCCAAGCTGCTCCCAAGTAAACCCAAGTCCTTCCCAGATGGGGCGTTTATGACGTGTTTTTCCTCTGGAGCTCTCGGTCTCTTCCAGGCGACATCCCACTGACATCCGAGCCTTGTCTCCCCTCCCGAACACATAAAGCCATGCTTGGACGCAGCGCCTGCGATCGCTGCCCGGCTGACATCCTCCTGCGAACAAGCAGTTGCTACGTTACACGAGGAGGACAGAAAAATGCATTCACTTGTTAATAGGAGAGTACGAAAACACATGTAACGCGTTCCCGTAAAACCTCCGAACGGAAAAAGTATCAGAGCGACAATTATAGAAAAGCTCTGGAAACACGGAGGAGCCACTTTCCATCGTCCCACTCATGAGCTAATGTAGAAACCCTGCGACTGTCGAGTGAGAAGGGGGTCATTAAGTGGTCACCTATCAAGCTTGGGTAATTAAAGGGAAAGCCCGGCAAATAAGAGAAACTTTTTGTTTGTGTGGGTATTTTGGCTCGCACCTTTTCATACTTTACCCCCTTAAAAAATGGCGGCCAGGACTAAGCTGTGAGGTTGCGGTTTTACGCGGGAGGAACTGACGGACTTTGTGACTCCTTGACGGAATATTTTTTTCAAGGCTTTAAAAAAAAAAATAATAATTTCTTAAGACTAATTTCATATGGGCAAGCGCGATTGCCCATTGGCCCATTATCGTGCACGTGCGATTTCTCCGTGGATGCATTTTTGTGTCAAGACGCCTCGCATCACTTCAGGGAAGTAGAGATCCTCAGACGCGGCAAGCGATTCCCATTATTTTCAATAGGAAACATCACATCGCACTGGCATGTACCTCCAACACTGTGCAATGCTTTTGCCGGCCCCACTGAAAACAATGGGCGAGGCGTTCCAGGAAAAAGAGAACTCAAAAGGCGAAGATCAAAATGCCCTCCTCTCCCATTGTGGTGCCCAGTTTTGCCACCATAGACAGGAGGACCCGGTGTTTCCTGTCCTGCTGCCTTTCTCATGCCTACCAAGAGGGGCAGACAAAATAAGTGGACTGCCACCCAGTCACTAACAGGATAGGACCAACCTGCTGTGGGCTCCTTCTTCCTGGGACCCCATACAAGCCACGTAGTTGCCCCCAGTAGTCTGTGCGCCCTCCACAGTGCTCTACTACATAGTAACAAGTGGGATTTAGCCCCTCATGGGAAGTCTACAGCACTGCATCCCCCATCATGTATTGATACTGAATGTTCCTCACATCAATTGGGGTATCTAAGTCTATCATATGTGATAGTGTTTGATGATCCAATGTATCTACCATTTATTGATGTAAAGTATCTAATCTATTATATATGACTGTCTGTTGATTAATTCATCTACCTTTATCATGTGTCATAATGTATGCTGTATCTAAGTATATCATGTGTGATACTGTCTGTTGAGATGAGTATCTAATACTAAATTGTATTATACTGTCTACTGAGCTGCGTATCTAATCTTATCATGTGTGATATTGTCTGCTCAGCTGTGTATCTTGTATTATAATGTGCAATACTGTCCAGTGTATCTAAGCCTATATGTTATATTGTCTACTGAGCTGCTGTATCTAATCTTAACATGTGTGATACTGTCCGCTGAGCTGTGTATCTAATTTTCTACAATACTGTCTATTAAGTCTTACATCTGGGTAAGAAAAATGAAAAAAGCACAGACAGAATGTGAGGAATTGGACTAAGCAGCAGCACATGTGAAAAATACTTGGGTATACTAATAGATCACAGACTGAACATGAGTCAACAATGTGATGCAGAAGCCAAAAAGACAAACACAATTCTGGGATG
Source organism: Eleutherodactylus coqui (assembly GCF_035609145.1). Lineage (NCBI taxonomy): Eukaryota > Metazoa > Chordata > Amphibia > Anura > Eleutherodactylidae > Eleutherodactylus > Eleutherodactylus coqui. The sequence continues at coordinate 23,810,904 of NC_089839.1, read as the reverse complement.
TATTAAGAGAAGCATAGAGTCTAGATCACGTGAGGTCATTATCCCCCTCTACTCTTCGTTAGTCAGACCTCATCTGGAATACTGTGTCCAGTTCTGGGCACCCCACTTTAAAAAAAGACATCGAGAAACTGGAGCAAGTCCAAAGAAGAGTTACCAAGATGGTGAGCGGTCTGCAAATCATGTCCTATGAGGAACGGCTAAAGGATCTGGGAATGTTTAGCTTGCAGAAGAGAAGGCTGAGAAGAAACTTAATAGCTGTCTACAAATATCTGAAGGGCCGTCACAGTGCAGAGGGATCAGCCCTATTCTCATCTGCACAAGGAAAGACTAGAAGCAATGGGATGGAACAGAAAGGGAGGAGACACAATACCTCCACAGTGCCACCTATTGGAAGGCGGCAATACCTAAAGGGAGGAGACACAGATTAGATATTAGACAGTGAGGGGGATCAATGAGTGGAACAGGTTACCACAGGAGGTGGGGAATTCTCCTTCAATGGAAGTCTTCAAACAAAGGCTGGACAAATATCTCTCTGGGATGATTTAGTGCATCCTGCACTGAGCAGGGGGTTGGACCCGATGACCCTGGAGGTCCCTTCCAGCTCTACCATTCTATGATTCTATCTAAACCTATTGTGTGCCATACTGTCTGCTGAGCTGTGTGTCTAAGCCTATCATATGTGATACTGTCTACTGAGCTGTGTATCTAATCCTATTTTGTGTGATACTGTCTCCGAGAACCACACAGCACTACAACCCCCATTATTGCACATACTAGAATATAATGGGGCCGCTGCTGGTTACACAGGGTTGGCGGGGCACATTTTTGGCATTGATGCCCGGCTCCCAGGAGACATGGTAATAATAGTGTATGTCATTAATGATGATTGTGTTGGCAGGACTCAGATGTGCAGATCTCCGGCTTCCAGTCCCCGCAGCAGCATTTATCCTGCTGGTGTTTTCACATCTCACTGGTATCAGCCTCATCTGACCACAATCTGTCTGTAGAGACCCAGCTCAATCTATTACACTGCGAACGAACGTGTCCTTCCTGGCGAGGCAATGGGGACACCGAGGTCACAGAGGGACAATAAGGCTTTACAGGGACTGTGAATGTAAGAAGACCAGTCTGTGGCTACTATAGGGGAACATCACTGAGATATACTGTAGCTGTAAATGTATAGTGCTGTGCAAAAGTATTCACCCCCTGCTACTCTTACTGTATAATTGCATTAAACTCAATGAAGCAGCCTTACTGATTACTAATTGTACTGCACTTATGAAGCGTCTGATGCCTTTTTCTTCAAATATCATCAGTTTTTTTAGTGGAACGTGAAGTTGCAGAAGTCGGGTCTTCTGATCTCCCTCTCAGCTTAGAACTGTAGAACATACCAAAGCTGGGATGGAAGCATTGGGATCCACCACTACAGTCTGCAGCAGCCCCCTCCTAAATTGTACGTGCCCCTCAAAAGGTTTGTGCCCCATCCGAAAAATATGTTGTCCCCTTGAAAAGTATGTGTCCAACCAAAAAGTATGTATCCCTCCAAAAAGTAAGTGCTGCGAATAAAGTCTGCATTCCAACAAAAAGGATGTGCCCCCTCCAAAGTACATGCGCCCTCTGAAAAGTATATGATCCCATCAGAGGGGTAACTTGAAGCTCCTGGGCCCCAATGCAAAATATATAACAGGGCCCTCAATTACATTGCTTTATTCATAGTACTGGGCTCCCTATATGGAGAAGAGAGGCCTTATGGGTCCCCCAATGTTCCTGGGCCCGGGTGCAACCGCATCCCCTGCACCCTCTATAGTTACGCCCCTGGATCCCATTGAAAAGTATGTGACTTATGAAGAGTATATGCCCCCTGATAAATATGTGCTCCCCTTGAAAAGTAGGTGCCCCACCAAAAAGTATCTGTCCCCTGGAAAATAAGTGCCCCCTGAAAAGTATGTGCTCCTCCTCAACGGTACGTTTCCCATAAAATGGGCCTTTTTGAAGAGCATATGCCCCCTGATAAGTATGTGCCCTTGAAAAGCATGTAGCCCCCAATGCGTATTTGGGGTATGCGCTCCTGATAAGTATGTAGTCACCAATAAGTATGTGTCCCCCAAATGTATGTGCCCCCTTAAACGTATGTGCCTACAGCAGTCTTCTAGAGCATGGGGGTGCTTTGTGCACAAAGGGCGCTATTGCTGGTGCTACTGTAATGTCAGCCACTTTTGTGTCCCCCCAACCTTCCCTTTAATTGCTGCAGGATTGTATCCGTATTGCTGTAACTTGCACAATGTTCTTAATGAATTTGCATTGATTGGCGCTCGGGGATTATTGGAGAACTGGACATGAACGTTAAGTTGGCGGAGAGCGGAGATCTAACGAGTTGAAGAGGTTTATCATGATTTCAGACTTTGGCTTTAAGATTTGGGGATGTTTTGTCTGCGGCCGAGATCGCTATCTGCTGATGTCGTCTGCGCCGATTCTTAAAGGGGAACTATCACCACTTTGTGTGCACCAAAATAAACCCAAAGGAAAGTCAACAGGAGGAACCTCAAGGAGCAGAGAGAAGTAACTTTTCCTGTTTCATAGATGGTTCAGAAGAGCATTGGTACCCAGATATACTCCTCACTAACTATTAAGGAACAGAAAAACATTCCAGAAATAGCGCCACACCCTGGCATGGGTCTGATATTACAACTAACTTTGTACATACATTACTCATCCTGTACAGATCCGGATCCATTGGCAGAATACAGAGTGCAGCTCTGGAGTATAATACAGGATGTAACTCAGGATCAGTACAGGATAAGTAATGTATGTACACAGTGACTCCACCAGCAGAATAGTGAGTGCAGCTCTGGAATATAATACAGGATGTAGCTCAGCATCAGTACAGGATAAGTAATGTATGTACACAGTGACTCCACCAGCAGAATAGTGAGTGCATCTCTGGAGTATAATACAGGATGTAACTCAGGATCAGTACAGGATAAGTAATGTATGTACACAGTGACTCCAGCAGCAGAATAGTGAGTGCAGCTCTGGAGTATAATACAGGATGTAACTCAGGATCAGTACAGGATAAGTAATGTGTGTACACAGTGACTCCACCAGCAGAATAGTGAGTGCAGCTCTGGAGTATAATACAGGATGTAACTCAGGATCAGTACAGGATAAGTAATGTATGTACACAGTGACTCCACCAGCAGAATAGTGAGTGCAGCTCTGGAGTATAATACAGGATGTAACTCAGGATCAGTACAGGATAAGTAATGTATGTACACAGTGACTGCACCAGCAGAATAGTGAGTGCAGCTCTGGAGTATAATCCAGGATGTAACTCAGGATCAGTACAGGATAAGTAATGTAACAGCCTTACACAGTGACTGCACCAGCAGAATAGTGAGTGCAGCTCTGGAGTATAATACAGGATGTAACTCAGGATCAGTACAGGATAAGTAATGTATGTACACAGTGACTGCACCAGCAGAATAGTGAGTGCAGCTCTGGAGTATAATCCAGGATGTAACTCAGGATCAGTACAGGATAAGTAATGTATGTACACAGTGACTCCACCAGCAGAATAGTGAGTACAGCTCTGGAGTATAATACAGGATGTAACTCAGGATCAGTACAGGATAAGTAATGTATGTACACAGTGACTCCACCAGCAGAATAGTGAGTGCAGCTCTGGAGGATAATACAGATGTAACTCAGGATGAGTACAGGATAAGTAATGTATGTACACAGTGACTCCCCCAGCAGAATAGTGAGTGCAGCTCTGGAGTATAATACAGGATGTAACTCTGGATCAGTACAGGATAAGTAATGTATGTACACAGTGACTCCACCAGCAGAATAGTGAGCGCTGCTCTGAAGTATAATACAGAATGTAACTCAGGATCAGTACAGGATAAGTAATGTATGTAAACAGTGACTCCACCAGCAGAATAGTAAGCGCTGCTCTGAAGTATAATACAGGATGTATCTCAGGATCAGTAGAGGATAAGTAATGTGTGTACACAGTGACTCCACCAGCAGAATGGTGAGTGCAGCTCTGAAGTATAATGCAGGATGTAACTCAGGATCAGTACAGGATATGTGACTCCTCTATGTCACTATATTATGGCGCTCTGAGGTGGACATTGCTTTATGGTATTTTCTTTCTGTCTCACCAGATGAACATATAATGTAATTGCGTCTTGTTTTACAAATGCCCCTTCCGGTATAGTACGGGTTCTGGGACGAAGAGAGAAGTAGAAACACTTGGCAGGATTTATAATTGTCTCGGTTTTGGTAACTTTCCAGGTTCCCAATTAATTTTCAGAACGCAGAGCAGGAAGTGAGTGCCTCCCAGATATCCGCCGTCTATAGATGAAACCAGGAGAGGGTTAAACTGCGTCTTCATAGTAACTGATCCATCAACAAGCCCTGGAGAACACTGATGCTCCTCGGTTAGATCAGTTTCTGGGAAAGCCAATGTGGCTGGCAGCACAACACTTGCAGGTAGTGTGGATGACCCCCATGTACATAGGAACATGGCATTCAGGACTCCAAGAAAGCCGAGTAACAAACCCTGCGGAATCTAAATGGAATTGGTGGCCATATTGGGGTCACCCATCTTTCCTAGGCCTTGATAAAGTAGGAGAACTCGAGGGCTTACAGCATTACAGCTTCTTAATGTTTTCCTAGTTTGTCTTGTAACATTTGTTCTCGTCTTGACCCTGAGCGGCTTCCTCCAGTTTCGGGACGATGCGCTGTTCCCCATTATTCTGCATTTCATCAAAATCTTAATTTTTCATCCCGCAAAAGCCAAAAGTCCAACTTGGCGAAGGAGGAGATTTGAGATCCCCGTTTCCTTGACCTCATGTGTCTAACAAGTATTTGCCTGCAGATAGAGACTTATAGCAGAGCCACATGTTCCCAGATCACGGCTGTAAGGACTCCAGTAGTGCCATGTGATGTAATGACAGCTCCGCGTCCTACATCCTCTGCTGCATGTCTTCACCTTTATAAGATTTATCTCCATTATCTGCTCCAGGAATTACCTAAATCTGCAAAAAAAAATCTAACCTACTGCTACAGGACCTAACAGCAGGGGGCGCCAAACAGAATGCACAAACCAGGAGAGCAATGGGGATATATAGTATTGGGGCTCAATTACAAAGGCGTATACAACTTCAGTCTATGAAAATGGACTGATTTCACTGGATGTTACATGCTTTATGTCTCATATGTGCGTTTTGACTTCAACAGCAGAATAGTGAGTGCAGCTCTGGAGTATAATGCAGGATGGAACGCAGGATTAATACAAGATAGGTCATCAATATATAATCGCTTAGGACCCCCAGTGATCAGCTGATTGCCTGGCCCACTACCTGTGCAGGAAGGAAGGGGCGGATGTCATCATAGCGGATGGCAGAGGAAGTGCCATAGCCGGCCTATTGAAATCAATGAGGGCTGAAGCCGGCTGATACACTTCTTCGTGTAAAAGGGCCATTAGACTTGGCAATAACACTATAGTCACACTAAGAGTAATATCTCACAATTATAGTATAGGATGATTATAATGTGGCAACACACAATAACAGCAAAACTGGATCCTGATAATACAACAGGAAAAGTAAAGCACACTTTAGTTTGCGTAGTCTGTCAGTAATGGGATCGTCCTCCACGTATCGTGACCCCGGAAACAGTTCACCTAAACTATGCTGGTTTATAAGTATCCAAGTGTGACCTCAATTGAAGTTCTAACAATAGTAGGGTGAAATTTGGGAGATTTCCCATTGTTCATGTAACTAGTATTGAAACTCCTTTCTGGTGAACACACGGATCGTTTTTTAATGAGGCTGACCTCACTTACGGAAGTGACATGGTGGTACTGACTTTGGCCAGTTCCTGCTAATCTGGAATTGAGAGTGTTCCTTAACTACGATCTCTAGCAATCCAGTTGATGGTTCAGACATCCTCTAGGCTGAAGTGTCAGGGTGGCTCTTTTATCCTGGCTTGCAAACTGCCTTAAACGGGATGGTAATATCCCTGTAACCTCTGGTCACTCGGGAAGAGCTCCAATCAGTCTCTGGTCCTTCCTGCTTGGACAGCATTCACAGCAGCTGTGCCCACAGCAACCTCTCAGCTGCAAGCATGTGTCCCTGTAGCCTGGGCTGCAGGCTATCAAGCCCTCACACCAGTACTTGCTGCTCTTTCCTCTGCAGCAGCTATTCTGTACTCCTACTGCGCTGTCCCTGCTGCTCTACCTCACAGTGCATGACTAACATACTATGCAACATAGTAACATAGTACTACAACATAGTAACATAGTACTACAACATAGTACTGCATTTCCTTCTTCCACCTGGCTGTGACACAGCAGTCTCCTTTAATATGGTGCTAGAACCATCAGGACCTTTCCTGGGGAATGGGGTCCTTCTCTGGAGTGTCCAGCCCAACCATCCCATCATTCAGGGGACAGGGCTTAACATGGGGATGCAACTTTTGGGTGCAGCATCACTCAGAGTGTCTTTTCTGCACTTCTTGTTAACCCCTTCCTTCCCCTTTGCCCCTATCAAGCTGAGAGCTGCTTGTCTTAGAAAGGTGGAAAGCAGAGCAGGACTCCCCTCTTACACCTACAGTACCAACCCAGGCCACTGTAACGCAGACAGCGCTGCCCACACTGACAGAGGGTCTAGTAATCAGCTGATTGGCAGGGATTTCAAATAGAGGGCCCCCACCAATCAACTATTGAGGACCTGTCCTGAGGATAAGCCACCGATAATAAGGTCTCGGTAAACCCCTTTAAGAAAGACCAAATTAAAATTCTGGGGCGGAGCTGTGATAACCTCTTGTTCATTTTCTCTTAAAGGGGCTTTATCACCGGGAGATCTATTCCTATCCAAAGGATAGGGGTAAGTTTCTGATCTCAGGGGGTCCAATCACAAAGCCTTCCAGCGACCCTGGGGCTGATACTCCAGCAGTGATATGCATGTATGTGTGACTATCTTGCTCCATCCCATAGAGGTGAATGGAGCGATGGTCCCATATGTGCACCACCTCTTCATTCACATGGGAACTAGGGGTGTGAAGATCTTGGAATCGCTGCAGGTTTCAGCAGTCAGACCAACAGTGATCAGACAATTATCCACCATCCTGTGGATAGGGTATACATATCTTTAGTGGTAAAACCTCTTTCTTCCATAAACAATGCCACTCACTGTCCACAGGTTGTATCTAGTATTGCAACTTAGCTCCAGTAAAATGAATTGGGCTGGGCTGCAATACCACCCACAACCTGAGGGCAAGGGTGGCGCTGTTTATATAAAAAAAAGACTGCTACATTTTTCTAATCCTAGCCAGCCCCATTTACTCTTGCTCAGCTGTCAGGGTCTATTAACAAGGATCCAACCGCTATTTTCGGAATTGGATAAATTGTGTATCTACCGATATAGCAAAAGTCAACGATATTTAACGTGTTATGATATATGAACGAAAATGTTCTTATTTTTCAATAATGTTGAGTTGCAACATTACTTTAGACTCCAGTTATGACCGAAGCTGTATTCAAAGAGCTGACATCTCGCTGCCAGCCCTGCTGGTGCAGTGCTGTACAGAATGGCGCCGTCCTGTAAATACCGTAAGTATTGCGTGCGGCGATCTATTTTAGTCAGTCGTGTGACCTGCTATCATTCCCCACTCCAGCTAAGATGAAGATCTATGAGTGCAGCTTCCTCTGTGGCCAGTGAAGGCTATTAATACAGAATATGACAGTCCATAAAGCCCCCCAGGCCGCCCCCCGAAGGAGAGGGGATAGAGGTCGGATATGGGGTAATGAACTCTTCCCGGGAATTCATGAAAACGCAAAACACAAGCGATTTGCAGCATACGAGATAAAACTGCAGAGCAGATAATCATCTCCTGGCCGGCCAGCACTTAGCAGGACTGGAGCGGCCCGGTGCCAAGTTCATTAACGAGCGCGGCCGGTGCCAGCAGCAGAGAACAGGAGTTCCCGGGATGTTTTCCTTTTATTAAGCTGTGATAAAGCACTTGGGAACGATGTCCAAGAACTGAGTCCAGAGAACAGGACATTCCTATCATCAGGCGACCCCAACACAGGCCACATCCTGCAGGGCACGGCAACTGCACACAATGTGTAGTATATCCTCATTATACATGTGCTGCTGGTATAACATCCCATATACCGTGATATGGCTCATGCTGGTATAACCTGGGTATTTCCTGTATATAATTATATATGTACAGCTGGTATAACGTATGCATTCTGTATATAGTGATATGGAGCATGCTGGTATAACCTGGGTATCTCCTGTATATAATTATATATCTCTAGTATATAGTGACATAGAGCATGCTGATATAACCTGGGTATCTTCTGTATATAATTATATATGTACAGGTGGTATAAGTTATACATCTCCTGCATATTGTGACATGAAGAATGCTGGTATAACCTGGGTATCTCCTGTATATAATTATATATGTTCCGCCTTGTATAAGTTATGCATCTTCCTGTATGCAGTGATGTAGACTATGCTGGTATAATCTGGGTATTTTCTGTATATAATTATATATGTACAGCTGGTATAAGTTATGCATCTCCTGTATATAGTGATATCGAACATGATGGTATAACCTGGGTATCTCCTGTACATAATTCTATATGTACAGCTGGTATAAGTTATACAACTCCAGTACATATGGACCATGTTGGTATAACCTGGGTATAGTATAATGTTCCTGTACACGCCATCTCACATTCTGATGAAGCAGAGCATCCAGCTGTGAAGTACGACCATGATTCATGTACACTGGCTGCTGGAGCTATGATGGACTGATGCCCGTTCTATGAGCGTGGGCACCTGGAATAATACGTGGGCTGCAGTGGCGTCTGTCCAGGTGCTGATAGCAGGAAGTAATAAGGATGATGGAAAGACATTAGAACATCATGTACAGGGCATGATGATTCACAATGGTTTCACCAGCTACACTGGTTGGCATGCGGCCGAGAGAGTCAGATAGCTGGACTGTCATGGCAAAACATAAAAGGATCCTGATGGGCCGGGGAGGAAATGTACAACCTGCATGTACAGCCCCAAGCCTGCAAGAAGAGGAAGCAATACCCCGAATAACAGGTGGGTAGCATGTCCTCCGACCCCTCTTCCACATGTGGCGTGAGCCAGATTCCCAGAGAACATGGTTGGATATGAGTACAGAGATAGTGACCTCAGATACATGGCAGATCTGGTTAGCTATACAGTCGTAGTGAAGTGGAGGAGGTATCACTGTGTATCTAAGCACACTTGGTTCTCACTGTTAGAGAATTTTGGGTGGTACTGATTCTCCTTGTGGAGATCCAGTTATTAGTAAGCCTTTAAGGCAATGCTTCCTGGGAAAAATATGCAAAAAAGCTCTCTAGGTGCACGCCTCCCAACTGTCCCATTTTATGTGGCATTGTCCATCCACAGTGCCCTCTGTTAGGGCTTACTCACACAATTGTGTTTGCGCTGCATATTGCACTTGCAAAATTAATACAACCCATTGACTTAATTGGATTCGTTAACATAAGTGAAAAAATTATGCAGCATGTTGTATTTTTGTGTGTATTGTGCATGAAAATAGCACATATTAAACTAAACTTAACCCTTTCCAATCCACTATCTGATATCTAAAGACATTCTGATTGAAGGCTGTACAAATTCCGATGTTGGAAGACATCCGGCAGGGTATTCCTACTGTATATTACTGGCCGCTCTGTTGTCGGGGGGGGGACCTCTCCAGCATGTCCAATACCAAAGTACTGGCTCTAGCCAGCAGGTGGCGCCATTGTATAACTGCAGAAAGGAAAAAAACCCTAGGAAACCCTGAATCCAAAATTGGAATGCAAAGGGTTAATTGCCCATTGAAATCAATGGGAACATTCTTGCGTGTTTTCTTGCGCACGAAAATATGCAGAGCATGCTCTGGCAAAAAATACTGTAAAATACGCATACACACGCGCAAAAACACAATGGCCATCTCGCAAGTACACAGCGCAAATGCACGTGTAAATGCGCTTACGGCTGTGTGAAGCCAGCTGTAGGGTGGGGTTTATGCAAATGTGACCCAAAATAGTATTTTCTGGGAGGTTCTGTGGAAGATGCTTAAAAGGAGGAATTAAAATTTGACTAATATGTAAATAAAATTCAAAGCCCTTATAAGGCGTCTGGGCTTTGGATAATCCCTACTTATATAAAGCTTCTTCAGAAGAGATCAAATTCTTGAACCAACCCAGTGAAGGTTAATAATTGTCTGCATGTTATCCCGGGTAACTGCTGCTAGCGGCACCTTCTCCTTCCCCCCCTGGCACGGTCTCCGGCATCCTCCAGGTCAGCATACACTAAACTATCCTTCTAGCCGTCTTCTCTGTTCATAGGGCATACATGCGTGCTTAGCTCGTCTCTTAAAGGAACGGTACATACCAACTTTTCCGTTCCCAGCTTATTCCAATGCTTCCCAGATCACTCAAGGCACTGGAATGTGCCTGAGCAAAAGATTTCAAGTGAAGGTGTTTCTGTAATCAGCTTGCTAATCATTTTTGACTCGTGCCTGTATACCCAGGTTTCCTAATCTATGCTTGTCCTGACCTCGGCCTGATTTCCCATACTGCATGAACTCTGCCTGCCCCAACCTCTATCTGGTATACTAACTACATCCTTGCCTGTTCATTTGATACAACGCTCAGGTGCTTTTTGGTCCACCCAAGTCAGTTGCTACAGCACCAAGACTGCTCCTAGCAAAACCGACCTGGGGATTCCCTACAGCAAAGACCAAAGGCGTCAAAAAGGGGTTAAAGAATGAAAATCAGGAGACCCCTAGATGCAGCTTTCAGGAACAGCCCAAACCCAAATCATCGAAGACATAGGGGGTCCATGCCCGCTGTAAGGGCGCCCACCCACTGGCGTTTTTTTTCCCTGCGAAATTCGCAGCATTTTTTTCTCTGCAGGGGTCTATGGGACTTGTAATGTTAAAATCGCGATCGCGCAAAATCGCGATTTCGCGGTAAATTGCGATTTTGCGCGATCGCGATTTTAACATTACAAGTCCCATAAACCCCTGCAGAGAAAAAAATGCTGCGAATTTCGCAGGGAAAAAAAACGCCAGTGGGTGGGCGCCCTTACACTAGGATTCTAAAAACTTGTCTGCTTTTTTTCCAAAAACTGTAACACACCAGTCCACAGCTTAGTCCTATTCAGTGCTATACAGGGTGTAGTCAAAAAGCCAGATCCATCACTATTTCTTAATACTGATGTCCTATATTTAATAGGAGAGCCTAATGTAGTGCAGAGTGTTAAGGCAGCAAAAATGCTCTCACTCATGACCTGAAGGTTGCAGGTTCAAACCCCGCTTGGTTCAGGTAACCGGCTCAAAGTTGACTCAGCCTTCCATCCTTCCTAGGTTGGTAAAATGAGCACCCAGGTAAAACATGACTGGGGAAGGCAATGACAAACCACCAGTCTGCCAAGAAAACCATGTGACGTCACCTTAGGAGTCAGTCATAACCGGTGCTTGCACCAGGGGACTTTACCGTTACTGGAATAGGAAGGCATGGATGGGCTACCTCATGGTACTGTGCATAGGCCCCGGAACATGGATTTCAATTTTGTCATGTGGCCCCCTCTTACAGATGGGGAGTAAAACCCAATTGCAAAGTTGAAGAGTAGTATGTGAGAAGTGTGAATCCCGTGGGACCGCTCCTATAACTGAAGCATACTCAAAGTGGCCTCCTTGTACTGCGGTAGGGGCAGATCATCCAGGAAGTCATCTGCCATTGTCTGTAGGATATTTAGGTACCGATCTGCGTTGAGAGTCCCTCGAATGAACAGAGGTCCAATAACGGCTCCATGCATGTATCATAGCAGAAACCGGCCATTTCCAGTACACTTGCCTTACTTCAGTCATAGCAGCGGTCCCACAAAAACACGGAAAGTGGATTTCTGCTTCTTACATGCTACTCTTCTTCAACTTTGCAGTTGAGTTTTACCCTCTATCTGTTAAAGGGGCCACAACACAAAACTGAAATGCATGTTCTGTGGCCCCCAGGAGCCCATGCGCCGTACCATCATGTAGAGCAGCCATGTCTTCCTATTCCAGTATGCTGTTGTTACATCAATATAGGACACCAGTAATAAGATATGGCGCTGGATTTGGCTTTTTGACTACACCGTATAGCTGCAATACCACACGCAACCCACAGTCAGGTATATATATATAGGAACATGGGAGAAAGCAGCCATGTTTTTTCTAGTCCTGCAGAAGCCATTTACTTTTTTTTTTACCATAGAGCTGAATACTAAAAAATGTTAAAATATGGGCTTGTTACAAGTAAAAAATGTCATCGATGTACCCAACGTGTAAGAGTGAAGATAAACCAAAAATACCGCCCATTTCTTCATGAACCCTATATATCTGCACCGTATTATGAATGGGGGGATAATATCATATCGTCATGGAAAACCGTGAATAAAAAGAACCGCTACCCCTATGTAAAAAGATTATGTGTCAACATAACCCATTCAGTAGTGCAGACTGGGAACTAAGCTCTTCTCAATGCCAGATAGCTGCTGTAAAGTCACACCAGGTCGTAGGATGACTAAAAACGGACAAATATTCCAAAGAATAAAATACCGTTTTCCTTCTGCACATTACGCCGGCAAGAATAAGGCGCCATTTTAGCTTTAGGATTACTGCCATAACACTCTGACCCCCGCGGTTGTACAGAAGCGAATGTATGTCACCACAGAACTATATGGTCTGGTTCACACTAAAATGTGGTTACATTATAGTCAGACTGCATGTTTCAGAGGTAGATGTAGCAGAGCTGGCGCAGTTCAGAGGTAACAATGGAGGTTTGGAGATACCAGTGGTCTCAAACAATCAGCTCCCCCCCCTCCCCCTTTACTTTATGACCCCACAGACATATATAGTTGTTGAAGCCAATGGTATCTACCCATTTGATCTGTCTGATGAGCACCGATTAAATAGTTGGCGACAACCTACCTTTTTCTTGCTGCAGTAAATCTGCCACTTCTTCTCTGGGGGAAGGGCAAACATGGCCTCCCTGTTCTTGTCTGTGAGATCCAGCTCATCCTGTCAATCAAAGAGAAAACAAAATCTGTTAGAATGTGTTCCCTGCCACCGCTGGCTTTAGGATAGATGGCACCCTTTCTTCTGGCGCCACATCCTTGTCATAAGGAAAAAACTACCATATATATCTTGTACTTATAGGCAGCCTGCCTGCATTCTGCTTCTGCACAGAAGGTAGTGTACCAGAAACAAGCTGATAACATAAATACAGCACCAGAACCAAGCACTTACCATAAATATAGCTCGAGAACCAAGCTCAGTACCTAAACACAGCCCCAGAACAAAGTCCATAGCATAAATACAGCATGAACCAATCTTACTGCATAAATGTGGCCCCAAAAGTAAGCTTATAACACATACAGCCGCAGAATCAACTTTAGTACATACATACAGTACCAGAACCAGGCTCATAACATTAAAACAGCACCAGAAACAAGCTCATAACACGAATACCACAAGCACAGAATCAGGACCAACCTCATAACATAAAAATACAGCTTCAGAATCAAGCTAATAACAGTAATACAGCCCCAGAACCAAGCTCAGTACATAAACACAGCACCAGAATCAAACTCATAACATTAGTACAGCCCCAGAACTAAATTAAGCAGATAAATACATCTCCAGAGCTAAACTCAGTACATAAATACAGTTCCACAACCAAGCTCACATCATAAATACAATACCAGAACCAAACTCCGTACATAAACACAGCATTAGAACCAAGCTCAATGCATGAATACAGCACCAGAACCAAGGTCATCACATAAATATGGCACAAACCAACCTCAGTAGATAGCTACAACACCAGAAATAAATACAGTAGCAGAACTAAGTGATTGTGTTGCGGGGGTGCTGATGGACTGAGAGCGGCGCCTCAGAACATGAGAGGGGAGGAGTCAGAGCCAGGAGGAGGATGATTCATGTAGCTCCACAAGACGCTGCAGCATGGAGCCAGGGGATCATCTGGCCAGGCAGACCTAAGGGAGGCGACTGCCGCTGCCTACATCCACCAGATGCTCCCCTTACAATCAGCTGGCCGGTGCCTTGTGCAATCACATGGGTCGCAGGCAGCTAAGACTAGTCATGTTTACTGTCCCCTACAGATGAGGTATATAAATACACACAAACCCTCATTTATGCCGATTATTGATGGGGTGGGGGGGTAGCTCAGAATCATTGTGACCTCCAGCAACCAGGCAGAAATGACAATGTAGAAGATCACCTGATGTCACTTTATTGCGGCTCAGCTCTATTAACATAAGCTGCAATACCTCTCACAACCTATGGGCAGTGGGGGCGCTGTTTATGGAAGAAAATGGAAAGTTTTTTGTAATTCTTTAAATGCAGCAGCACAAAACTGTCTCTTGTTCTGCACTCCTGATTGATAGGCCAATTTTCCGTGGCTGTGATATGGCCACATTTTGGATTTCCATGATGACCACAAAATATAGATCCTTCATGTTTCTATTCAACCAAACTCACCATAGGCTATATGTCATGATTTAATAAGGTGGAAATTCCATCCTCCTCTCTCTTTCTGTCTCTCTCTCTCCAACTCTTCCAGTATTGTCAGTCTTTACTGTACTTGTTGCATGCTACTCATGAACCAGGAGGATCAGGATGAACAGTGGTACGCTCTTTACATACGGAACTTTGCATGATGTTTTCTAGTTGGATATAAATGGTGGGAGGTATGGTATGCTGCATGTGGCAACGATCCATCCGGACTCCTCGAAGTGCAGAATCCCATTGGCGCTGTAATGAATGTCACTTTTATCGCCCCATCATACCGGTCTGGCCAGTGGGTCGGACTGGTGATAATCGCCCTGAAACAGGTAGCAGCTGTTGACAAATATAAAGTTCTCCCGGGGACCCTCTCTTCGAGACCTGCCGGGGGGGCTTGTGGCCTATGTAGTGAGAAGTATGAGGAAGGGGGGGATAAAGCTGCAGCTGCGCGAGCAAACATGTGGAAATGCTTAAAAGATGGATTCCCAAATTTAAGGGCAGACAAGTGAAACAACATCCATACCCCTGTTACATAGGATTACTGGCCCGGAGTGAGATTCCAGGTCTAAAATAAGCCAAGGAATGCTGTCTGAGGTCAGGGTGCTTGTACAACAGGAATGGGGGGGGGGGGGGGGGGGCACCGAGGAAGAGGACGATGTGTGCAGAGATCCAGCTCATAAAAAGGACTGACTGTACATAAGAGGCCAGATCCATAAACTCTGCTTCTACTTCAAGTCTTTTACTCCAGCTTCATCTAAAGCTGCATTCACAGGTTGCATATTTCATACTCCAGTCATCTCTAGAGCTGCATTAACACCATCCTGCTCTTACTTCTTGCTGTATACTCTAATCACATCCAAAGCTGCATTAACAGTACTGCGGTTGTATATTTCAAACCCCAGTTATATCTGGAGCTGTATTCATAATTCTGCATTGTATCATATACTCCAGTCACCTCTAGACTTGCATTCACTATTCTGCTGTTACTTCTTGCTGTATACTATAACCACATCCAAAGCTGCATTCACAGTGCGGCTGCTGCATACTTCATACCCCACCCATATCTAGAACTGCTTTCGTAATTTGGCTTCAGCATCATATACTCCTAGGTCACCTCCCGAGCTGCATTCACAATTCTGCTGTTACATAATTTATGTACCAGTCACATCTAGAGCTGCATTCACAATTCTGCTAAGATCTCATATTTTATATTCCTATCACATCCAAAGCTGCGTTCACATTTTGCCATCTCATATTTCATAGTCCAGTCATTTCTAGAGCTGCGATCCTAATTCTGCTTCGGCATCATATCATGCATTCCAGTCTCCTCCAGAGCTGCATTCACAATTCTGCTGTTACATACTTTATACAACATTCACATTTAGAGCTATGTTCATAATTATGCTGTTACTTCATATTTTATACTCCGGTCACATCAAAAGCTGCGGTCACATGCATTGCTTGTTTAGTGTGCATACAGATTGTGCTTTCTGTGCTGAATCATTATTTCTGCTCAGTGACTGCTAATTTTTCATTGGACCACCAGAGCTATAAAGGGTTCTCTAGAACAAAGTATCTAGTTTAGAAAAACACTACATCTCCCAGAATGCCATGCAGCAGCCCAATGCAGTTTCAGCTAAATGGTTACAAAATATTTCAGCTACAGCTCTGGGTGTTACTGGAGTTTAGTACCATGGTGGCTCAGTGGTTCGTGTTCCTCCTTGCAGTCCTGGGTGTGAGTCTGACCAATGGTAACATCTGCATAGATTTTCTATACTTCACGCTACAAAAAATGTGAAAGGCTTTTTAAGGTATTGGCCCTACTCTGTAAGATATAGAAAAATGAAATTGTGATCCCAGGTGGGATTGACCCCAATGGTGATGGCCTGTGCACAGCGCTGCGGAACATCTTGGTGACGTGATAGCATTAAAATAAATAAATAACCAAGTACAACTAAAACAGAGTATTTACCAAAGTATTGACACCCTGAAGCGAAGTGCCGCCCTCAGCAGGTTGTTGTGAATAATTTCTCCATACACAGCGTCTAGACACGAATTGAACACCGGATTCTATTTTCTTGAAGTAATGAATTCTCTTCAGTTTGGCGCAGACACTGGCCACAGCGATCTATGCCAAGCGTGCGGACAGGGTTTCATCATAACTAATGTGCTGTGAATTCTCATACACGAGCGCTCAAATTTACCAAGCGTCACTTCTACACTTTATCAAAAAGGAGCCAAATATTCAAAATGTAGTTATCAGGTTCTGCCACAAAGTAACATAAACTACAGTTATTCTACAGGTATGGGAGAGTGTGGGGAGTATGAGTATCACCCCATATATACAGGAATATTACTACTATAATACTGCACCCTATGCACAAGAATATAACTACTATAATACCACCCCCTATGTACAAGAATATAACTACTATAATACTGCCCGCTATGTACAAGAATATAGCTACTATAACACTGTCCCTTATGTACAAGAATATAACTACTATAATACTGCTCCCTAGGTACAAGAATATAACTACTATAATACTGCTCCTATGTACAAGAATATAACTACTATAATACTGCCCCCTATGTACAAGAATATAACTACTATAATACTGCCTCCTATGTACAAGAATATAACTACTATAATACTGCCCCCTATGTACAAGAATATAACTACTATAATACTGCTCCTATGTACAAGAATATAACTACTATAATACTGCCTCCTATGTACAAGAATATAACTACTATAATACTGCTCCTATGTACAAGAATATAACTACTATAATACTGCACTCTATGTACAAGAATATAACTACTATAATACTGCCCCCTATGCATAAGAATTTACCTACTATAATACTGCACTCCATGTACAAGAATATAACTGCTATAATACTGCCCTCTATGTACAATAATATAACTACTATAATACTGCCCCCTATGTACAATAATATAACTACTATAATACTGCCCCTATGTACAAGAATATAACTACTATAATCCTGCCCCCTGTGTACAAGAATATAACTACTATAATACTGCCTCCCTATGTACAAGAATATAACTACTATAATACTGCCCCCTATGTACAAGAATATAACTACTATAATACTGCCCCCTATGTACAAGAATATAACTACTATAATACTGCCCCCTATGTACAAGAATATAACTAGTATAATACTGCCCCTTATGTACAAGTATATAACTACAATAATACTGCCCCCTATGTACAAGAATATAACTACTATAATACTGCCTCCTATGTACAAGAATATAACTACTATAATACTGCCCCTATGTACAAGAATATAACTACTATAATACTGCCCCCTATGTACAAGAATATAACTACCATAATACTGCTGCTATGTACAATAATATAACTACTATAATACTGCCCCCTATGTACAAGAATATAACTACTATAATACTGCCTCCTATGTACAAGAATATAACTACTATAATACTGCCCCTATGTACAAGAATATAACTACTATAATACTGCCCCCTATGTACAAGAATATAACTACCATAATACTGCTGCTATGTACAATAATATAACTACTATAATACTGCCCCCTATGTACAAGAATATAACTACCATAATACTGCTGCTATGTACAATAATATAACTACTATAATACTGCCCCCTATGTACAAGAATATAACTACTATAATACCGCCCCCTATGTACAAGAATATTACTACTATAATACTGCCCCTATGTACAAGAATATAACTACTATAATACTGCCCCCTATGTATAAGAATATAACTACTATAATACTGCCCCCTATGTATAAGAATATAACTACTATAATACTGCCCCCTATGTACAAGAATATAACTGCTATAATACTGCCACCTATGTGCAAGAATATAACTACTATAATACTGCCTCCTATGTACAAGAATATAACTACTATAATACTACCCCCTATGTACAAGAATATAACTACTATAATACTGCCCCCTATGTACAAGAATATAACTACTATAATACTGCCCCATATGTACAAGAATATAACTACTATAATACTGTCCCTATGTACAAGAATATAACTACTATAATACTCCTATGTACAAGAATATAACTACTATAATACTACCCCCTATGTACAAGAATATAACTACTATAATACTGCCCCCTATGTACAGGAATATAACTACTATAATACTGCCCCCTATGTACAAGAATATAACTACTATAATACTGCCCCCTATGTACAAGGATATAACTACTATAATACTGCCCCCTGTGTACAAGAATATAACTACTATAATACTGCCCCCTATGTGCAAGAATATAACTACTATAATACTGCCCCCTATGTACAAGGATATAACTACTATAATACTGCCCCCTGTGTACAAGAATATAACTACTATAATACTGCTATGTACAAGAATATAATGACTATAATACTGCCTCCTATGTACAAGAATCTAACTACTATAATACTGCCCCCTATGTACAAGAATATAACTACTATAATACTGCCCCCTATGTACAAGAATATAACTACTATTATACTGCTCCCTATATACAAGAATATAACTACTATAATACTGCCCCCTATGTACAAGAATATAACTACTATTATACTGCTCCCTATATACAAGAATATAACTACTATAATACTGCCCCCTATGTACAAGAATATAACTACTATAATACTGCCCCTATGTACAAGAATATAACTACTATAATACTGCCCCCTATGTACCAGAATATAACTACTATAATACTGCCCCCCTATATACAAGAATATAACTACTATAATACTGCTCCTATGTACAAGAATATAACTACTATAATACAGCCCCTATGTACAAGAATATAACTACTATAATACTGCCCCCTATGTACAAGAATATAACTACTATAATACTGCCCCCCTGTGTACAAGAATATAACTACTATAATACTGCTCCTATGTACAAGAATATAACTACTATAATACTGCCCCCTATGTACAAGAATATAACTACTATAATACTGCCCCCTATGTACCAGAATATAACTACTATAATACTGCCCCCCCTATATACAAGAATATAACTACTATAATACTGCTCCTATGTACAAGAATATAACTACTATAATACAGCCCCTATGTACAAGAATATAATTACTATAATACTGCTCCTATGTACAAGAATATAACTACTATAATACTGCCCCCTATGTACAAGAATATAACTACTATAATACTGCCCTCTATGTACAAGAATATAACTACTATAATACTGCCTCCTATGTACAATAATATAACTACTATAATACTGCCCCCTATGTACAAGAATATAACTACTATAATACTGCCTCCTATGTACAATAATATAACTACTATAATACTGCCCCCCCCGTTCACAGAGTCCTGGCAGTCGTCTCCCCTGTTCTGGGCTCATCAGTCGGGGGTTCTTACAATAATAATTTGTCATCTTGCAGTTTTAAGAAAGTGAATAAAACCGTAATCCTCTCCTCAGATCGGGGGCAGCGGGAGAATATGGAGTAAAGCCTTGGACAAGCGTCAACTTACTGTGTGGCTCAATCTAAAGGCAACATTAAAGTAACTTTCCTTCCAAGGTCCCTTGTCGCTGGCGCTTATTATCCGCAGCCAGGCAGAGAACGCCGCCAAGTTTCAGGAAAACGGACAAAAGAGCCGGAGTCGGGGCCGAGATATTCAGTGTCAGCAGTTTTATAGGACTATTTGTAGAACGATCCTGGCATGTTTTACATGAACTGTGGCGATTGGCGAGGGCAAGGCGAACACAAAAATGTACAACTGCTACTGGGCCCATGGAGAGAAGGGGCCCCACTTAGGTTGGTTCACTCTGCATAAAGGGGGAGAACCAACCGGATCTGGATCCACTTTAAGGGACCATGTTTCATATGAGGTCCTTTGTACAGACTTAGAGGAGGGCCGTGTAACCAAAGGGGTAATATACATTATATTTCTGCCAGATTATTAGATATTCTGAACTATCGGACCTTCATAGAAAAATATATGACATTTAGAGCTAGAGAACATGGTAGACACCTTCATCTTTGTTCATCCTGAGCCTCCTCATTCATCAATAGAATGCCAGAACTGCAGTCAGGGGTGTGACTATCCTGGTCGCAGTATAGGTGACTAAAACCAGGCAGGGGGCTAAAGGCAACCCACCCAGATCCACAGGCAAGCGGCACTTTTAATTGAGTGGATCCTGTTGAAATCTATTTGAAGCAGAGAGGCAGTAGCTCCCTGCCCGCCACCTACATACAGTAAGTAGATCATCAATGGTGAGGGCACCATTTCTCTATGTGAGCACAATTACTATACGGGGGCACAGTGAGGGCACCATTTCTCTATGTGAACACAATTACTATATGGGGCACAGTGAGGGGACCATTTCTCTATGTGAGCACAATTACTATACGGGGGCACAGTGAGGGCACCATTTCTCTATGTGAGCACAATTACTATATGGGGCACAGTGAGGGCACCATTTCTCTATGTGAGCACAATTACTATATGGGGCACAGTGAGGGCATCATTTCTCTATGTGAGCACAATTACTATATGGGGCACAGTGAGGGGACCATTTCTCTATGTGAACACAATTACTATATGGGGCACAGTGAGGGCATCATTTCTCTATGTGAACACAATTACTATATGGGGCACAGTGAGGGCACCATTTCTCTATGTGAGCACAATTACTATATGGGGCACAGTGAGGGCACCATTTCTCTATGTGAACACAATTACTATATGGGGCACAGTGAGGGCATCATTTCTCTATGTGAGAACAATTACTATATGGAGCACAGTGAGGGCATCATTTCTCTATGTGAGCACAATTACTATATGGAGCACAGTGAGGGCATCATTTCTCTTTGTGAGCACAATTACTATATGGGGCACAGCGAGGACACCATTTCTCTATGTGAGCACAATTACTATATAGGGCACAGTGAGGGCACCATTTCTCTATGTGAGCACAATTACTATATGGGGCACAGTGAGGGCATCATTTCTCTATGTGAGCACAATTACTATACGGGGGCACAGTGAGGGCATTATTTCTCTATGTGAGCACAATTACTATATAGGGCACAGTGAGGGCATCATTTCTCTATGTGAGCACAATTACTATATGGGGCACAGTGAGGGCATCATTTCTCTATGTGAGCACAATTACTATACGGGGGCACAGTGAGGACACCATTTCTCTATGTGAGCACAATTACTATATAGGGCACAGTGAGGGCATCATTTCTCTATGTGAGCACAATTACTATATGGGGCACAGTGAGGGCATCATTTCTCTATGTGAGCACAATTACTATACGGGGGCACAGTGAGGGCACCATTTCTTTATGTGAAAACAATTACTACATTGGTTACTATTTCTCTATGTGGGCACAATTACTATATGGAGCACAATGGGGATACTATTGCTTTATGTGGGCACAACTATTATTGAGGGAGCAATGAAGGCATTATTTATGTGAGTAAAATTACTATATAGGGCACAGTGAGGGCACTATTTCTCTATGTGGGCACAATTACTGTGTGGGGCACAATGGGGGCAGTATTTCTTTATGTGGCCACAGTTACTATATATGGGCACAATGGAGGCAATATTTCACTGTGAGGACACAATAGTGGTATTATTACTGTATATGACACAATGGTGACATTATTACTGGATGGTAGCAAAATACGGGCATTTTTACTGTGTGGGAGTACAACGGGGGCAATATTATTGCATGGGAGTACAAAAGAGGATCTGTTACTGTATTTGAGCAAAATGAGGACATTTTACTGTATGGGGCACAATGGTGGCATTATTACTGGATGGAAGCTCAATGAGAGCTCTATTACTACATGGGAGCAAAATGGGGGGCACTATTACTGAATAAATGCAGAAAGAGGGTGCAATTACTGTCTGCAGCACTATGGATGCAGTCTTTCTGCAGAGGTGGGGATGTGCTGAAAAAGTGAGGAGTCAAAAATGTCTATGCATTAAATTCTATAGAAATTGGTCGTGGCTGACAGAAGTTGTCATGGTGGTCCAGGTTGATTGAGAAGAAAAGGGAAAGTGAATGATTCCAATTACAGGGGCTGTCACCTGTAATCACCGGAGGAAGTGGCACTCAAATCACTTATAAAGTCTGCAGACTATCTATATATATTTGCCATGGGGCCCATAGGACTCTAGTTACACCCCTGAGTGCAGTACAAACTGACACACTGGCACTGCAGTGGGAGGATGGCATTCAGGACAGTCTCGCAGCTGCTTTTGTGGGGTGGAGGTCTATGGAAAGCCGACTGCTGCAATGTCTGTCACTATAAGAGAGCCGTCGGAGACATTTTTAGGATTTTGCTCTCATTCTTAAGTAGCTCTGAAGAAATTCATCGCTTCACACCAAGGAGGAAAATATGTAGCGAACTCCGTCCAAACACAAACCACAAGCGTTCACCTCCGCCATCCCAGCGCTGGGGTCTCCGCATACTTTCCAAGCTGCAAGATCCCAAAATTTTCTACTCATCTGTTTATTTGGGGAAACAACGTTTCTCAGCAACACGGTCAGGGCGGAGGTGCGACATCCTGTCCCAGAATTCCAGCCGCGGCCGTGGCCCGTCCAGGAAGGAGGTCACCGCCGCGCTACGTGTGAATGATTCCACGCACCCACCATCACTGTCCTATGGCTGAAGAAGTTAAGGCGCAAATCTGGAGTGTGTTCAGACTTCCTTAGTTGTTTCATAGTTTTCGAAACCCAACTTTCCCAGATTCCTGCATGGCAGTGATGCATAGCGATGTGGAGGAAACCCACAGCGCCCAATCCTCCAACTCCACATCCAAAGCAACAACCAATCCTGAGCTAGGCACTGTACGCCATTTCCCTTTTCATGGCGTCTGCGACTCATGTTACTACTCAGCTTTTCGCACAACCTGAATGGCTCATAAATATGTATTGCTATACAGAGTCAAATACTCCACCTGGTCTATTTCCAATATCACTACCTATGTGTCAGTCCTCACTGCAATTTTTGCATTCCATTTATGAAAAAGGAGACTCAGGATGAAAGTCTCACACAAAAGTCATGTGATTTATGATCAGTAAGCAATGTAGGGTCCGTGGCCGCCCTGTTCAGGGTACTCGTACCGATATTGCAATTGTAATTTATGCCTGCAATGAGTTTTACGAGGACGTGTTCTGTGCAATGTGTGGGATATGGCACATTTACACGTTTTGTTTCTGTGCAAGACTGGCATGAAAAGAGAACATGCTGTGACTTTTCTATCTTGACTTTTGATCAGACAGAAATATTGCCCTTGTGTATAAACGTACAGAGAATATATATATATATGTCCATATCGCAATCGGACAGAACGCGCACGAGGAAATTACCCATGTGAACACGGCCTTCTAGGAAGCAGCTTTATTATACACAAACCTCCCACCCAGCCGGATGTATTGCATCCTGCTATAAGCAGTGTGCAGAAAGTGCTCAGCGCGGCTCTAAGACTCTGTGCCTTTAAGGGTCTTGTTTGCGCAGCGTGCACTGGCTCCAGTCCTCCTCTCTGGGGGATCTTTACTGTCAGCGCGCATCATTCCTGGAGCTGAATGGGAAGTAAGGTGTGAGAAAGGTTAATAGGAAACTGCAGAGCGCCACCACCTGCCCCTCCGGCAGCCCCTGCTCCATTACCGGAGTCTGAAGAGGGTTCTTTTCCTTGTGCAAAAGTAATTCACACTCTGGGACCCGCCAAATTACACGGGCGTCAACCGCCCCGCTGATGACTTCCTGCCTGTTACAAGCGGCGCTCAATGTCATGTAAAAGAGGCGTACAAAGCGGCCGGGGTCCAACGAAAAATATCAACTCAGGATAAGTAATGTATGTACACAGTGACTCCACCAGCAGAATAGTGAGTGCAGCTCTGGAGTATAATACAGGATGTAACTCAGGATCAGTACAGGATAAGTAATGTATGTACACACTGACTCCACCAGCAGAATAGTGAGTGCACCTCTGGAGTATAATACAGGATGTAACTCAGGATCAGTACAGGATAAGTATTGTATGTACACAGTGACTCCACCAGCAGAATAGTGAGTGCAGCTCTGGAGTATAATACAGGATGTAACTCAGGATCAGTACAGGATAAATAATGTATGTACACAGTGACTCCACCAGCAGAATAGTGAGTGCAGCTCTGGAGTATAATACAGGATGTACCTCAGGGTCAGTACAGGATAAGTAATGTATGTACACAGTGACTCCACCAGCAGAATAGTGAGTGCAGCTCTGGAGTATAATATAGGATGTAACTCAGGATCAGTACAGGATAAGTAATGTATGTACACAGTGACTCCACCAGCAGAATAGTGAGTGCAGCTCTGGAGTATAATACAGGATGTAACTCAGGATCGGTACAGGATAAGTAATGTATGTACACAGTGACTCCACCAGCAGAATAGTGAGTGCAGCTCTGGAGTATAATACAGGATGTAACTCAGGATCGGTACAGGATAAGTAATGTATGTACACAGTGACTCCACCAGCAGAATAGTGAGTGCAGCTCTGGAGCATAATACAGAATGTAACTCAGGATCAGTACAGGATAAGTAATGTATGTACACAGTGACTCCACCAGCAGAATAGTGAGTGCAGCTCTGGAGTATAATACAATATGTAACTCAGGATCAGTACAGGATAAGTAATGTATGTACACAGTGACTCCACCAGCAGAATATTGAGTGCAGCTCTGGAGTATAATACAGGATGTAACTCAGGATCAGTACAGGATAAGTAATGTATGTACACAGTGATAGAGATGTTCCTGCAATGAACAATATCCACGAGTGACACCTGTCAGTATCCATCCTGTCCTGGGTTCACTCAGCAGCCACCCTGGAATATAATGTTGCTTCTAGAGCCAGTTACTCTGCCTGCTGAGGAGGGTAAGAAAACAGCAGAAAATAACCCCACGCGCCTCCCTGCTTATTCCAGCAGTCTGAACGGATTCTGTTCCCCCGGGTTTCAGTACAAAAGGTCTGTTTTTGAGCGTCACCCAATGAAAATATTTTCCAGCCCCTCTGTTTGAGATCCACGTACGCCGCTGCCTCGCAGCCCCAGATTAATGCATTTTTAATACTAAGAGAAATCAGCGCTGGATTCATTTTTCTGTTATTCTAACGATTACGCCGCGCGTTTCAGTGTGTCAGACTTAGCAGAGTGGCCCAAATAAGCAAGGAGAACATTAAAAGAAAATAACCAAGCCGTGTGGCCTGATTTTTGCGCTAATGAAATTAACCGCTTCCTATACGACCATAACCGTATTTTTGGAACAGAAAGGAAAAGCAATAAAGTTCTGTGCTCAGGCGGCGATCCGTTCTCGTAGATGCTGACAGGTACCTGCTAATGGTAGGAAGCCTAAAGGAATTGTCCAGGGTTAGAAAAACATAGTTGCTCTTCCAAAAACAGTGCCACACCTGTACATGGGTTGTGTCTGGTATTGCAGATGAGCTGTATCAAAGTGAATGGAGTTGCAATACCGGATACCACCTCTAGACAGGTGTGGCACTGTTTCTGAAAGAAAGCAGATACGTATTTCTAAGCCTGTATATACCCAAAGGCCGGTGATGTAATGGAATGAATTGCACTTCAAGATGAAATGGCGCCATCGTGCAATATTGTTTCTCAGTTCTGCTGTCAGTGGATACAATGTACAGACCCTGGGACCACTACATGCCCAGGGTGATGGCCCAAGGACCCTACAGTTCTCTCTATGTCCCAACTGTCCCAAACTCAGTGGGACAGTTCTGGATTATGGGCGGCTTTTCCACCGTCGATGGAGCAGAGACAGATTTTGAAGGGGCAGCTGGGAATAGAGTGGAATAAATACATCCTGTACTCACGCCGTCCCTCGCTCCCCTCGCCGCTATACACCACGCTGCTCTGGTACTGTGCTCACTTCCTGGAAGCATAATATTTGTGGCCAATCACTGGCGTCAGCTGTACCAACACTGAGACCCGGGACTGAGTGTTCAATCATGTGATCACACTACCCTGAAGTGAGCTGGGGACGGGAGCGGTGTGGACTGGAGTGGGGATGGGAGGGGGTGAAAGACATGAGCATGGGTTGTTTTTTAACTTTATTTCAGAAAAGGGGGTATTCGTTACATCCGCGCAACACCAGAGCACAAAGTCTTAGCATGGACGCAAGGCGGCGCTCACACAAACGCTATAAGCATACACAAAATGCCTACTTGACACCAAGGCAGGACTGCAAACTGGTCTCATGGGCAGACATAACATATCCCTACTCTAACGGCACAAGCACCACGGAAAACTTGCCTGCAAGCAGGGTGATCGTCCCGATAAGGACGACCCTGCGCTGGATCCTAGGGACATACTTATCCCTGGATGGCAAACGATCCACAGCAGGACAGGACGCGGCTCACACCAACTCACAGAACAGGACTGTTAACATCTGATGTCTGGAAACCTACACAGACACTGAACATGCCACTGTTCACACCACAGAACCGGACTCCACTGAGAACTCTCATGCATACAGATATCAAACCGCAGCTAGCCCAAGTATCCTCACACCAAGAGGAAAAAGTCAGCCAACGTGCTGACACATAGGGAATCATGTCAGGAATCACCCATCTGACCATACGAGACATGCTGAGGCTGCACTTGTGAAAGGGGAAGGGAGAAGGGGGCTCACATAAGACGCAGACAGGGACAACAGGTGTCCAGACTGTCCTCAGGGAATGTGAGAGACACACTACAGACTAGATATGCATAACACCAAGCACAGAGTGGGATTAACACAGAATGTATCAACAAGATAAAATGACCAGCATTCTCTGGCAAGAAAAGCTAGTATTTATGTGCAGCATAAATTGGCTTGCTGGAGAATACCATACCCAGCCAGCTCAATAAACCCTCACCTGTGAAGTTATGCTCATGGAAACCTGTAGAACAAGAGGTCCCAGGTGCACAACTTAACAGAATTATTGCTGAGGGGGGCATAAGGAGGTATTATCACTGTGAGGGAATCATTAAGGATCACTATTACTGTCAAGGAGTCACTGAGGGTCATTATTAATGTGAGGGGGTCACTAAAGGGCATAATTGCTTTAAGTGGTCAATGAGGGGCACTATTACTGTGAGTGGGTCAATGGTGGGCACTATTACTGTGATGGTGTTATTGAGGGGCACTTTTACTTAGAGGGGGTCGGTGATGAACACTATTACTGTGTGGGTATCTCTGAAGGGCACTATTGCAGTGAGGGAGTCACTAACGGGTAGCACTACTGTGAGGGAGTCACTGAGGTATACTGCTACTCTGAGTGGGTCAAGAATGGGCACTATTACTGTGAAGGGGCACTATTACTGTGAGGGGGTTATTGAAGGGCACTATTACTGTGAGGGGGTTACTGAAGGGCACTATTACTGTGAGGGGGTTACTGAAGGGCACTATTACTGTGAGGGGGTTACTGAGGGGAACCATTACTGTGAGGGGATAACTGAGGCGTACTATTACTGTAATGGTGTTACTCAGCGACAATAATATTGTGAGGGGGGGGGGGTCACTGAGGGGTACTACTATGCCGAGGGTCAGCAATGGCCACTATTACTGTGAGGAGGTTACTGAGGGACACTATTACTGTGATCGTGTTACTGAGGGACACTATTACTTTAAGGGGGTCACTGCAGGGCACTAACTGTGAGGGGGCACTGAGGAGGACTACTACATTGAGGGGGTCAGCGAGGGGCACTATTACTGTGAGAGAGTCAGCAGTGGGCTTTATTACTATGTGGGGTCACTAAGGGTGCCATTACTGTGAATAGATCAGTGATTGGCACTGCTACTGTGATGGTGTTACTGGGGGACACTTATCCTGTGAGGGGGACACTATCAGACTTAGGCTGGGCTCACACCGGCGGACCGTATTCCGCACGAGGGAGGCCCGCAGCGTATTCCGTCTGTGAGCCCGGCTGGCGACCTTGCGTACCTGTTGTTTCTGTATAGCAGATGACTGCCGTGGCTCGCCGTTGGTCATGCTTAGTACAGTTTTTCTTTACAATATTTGTATCTCCCGCGCCGTCATATGGGCCGCAGGTCAGATGGCCTCCAATGACTTCAAGAGGGGCCGTCCACGGCAAAATAGATCATGCTATGACTTTTCCTCCACTCGTAGAATACACAAATCGTATGCACAAGAGTGAGCGAAAAAGCGAATTTACATGCGTTTCAAGGTCCGCATTTTGTGGCGGATCCTCTGTACGGAAGCCGATCGCGGATTCCGCAATTTGAATCCGCCAGTGAGAGGCGGGCGTTAGAGGTTACTAAGGCAGCACTATTACTGTGAAGGCGTCACTGAGGGACACTATTACTGCTAGGGAGCGTCTAACCAGCACTATTAGGCCTCAGGCACATGAGCGTTTTTTGTGCAGCTAAGTTAGCCATGCAATAAAATCGTGACCATCAGAACCAACGATTAACACTGTATTCATTCAGACAAACGATTTGTAGCCGCGCAAAACTAGCAGACCGAAAAATATAGCACATAAGCGATTGAAATTTCCTGCTGCCGAAAAATATATGTCTCACCCTATCTTTGGACCAAAAAACACTGGAGCCTCCATAGACTCCTATGGGAGCTGCAAAGGAGGGAGGGTGAGGGAGTTTAGCTGCTTCCAAGGCTGGAAAAAGATGACAGGTGCCTCTATTTAAGTCATTAGAAAGTCTAGAGGAGGATTTCTGCAGACTGAGGGAATTCTGATCAGCAACGTATTTTTTCGGCATTTTTTATTTATACACTGAGCTTGGTTCTAGTGCTGTATTTATTTACTGTGCTTGGTTCTGTTACAGTATTTATTCACTGGGCTGTTCTGGTGCTGTATTTATTTACTGTGCTTGGTTCTGTTACAGTATTTATTCACTGGGCTGTTCTGGTGCTGTATTTATGACCTGTGCTTGGTTCTGTTATAGTATTTATTCACTGGGCTGTTCTGGTGCTGTATTTATGTACTAAGCTTGATTCAGGTGCTGTATTTATGTTATGAGCTTCGTTCTGGTACAATATTTATTCACCTAGCTGTTCGGGTGTGGGTATGCTGCTTATCTTATCATAGAATGGTAGAGTTGGAAGGGACCTCCAGGGTCATCGGGTCCGACCCCCTGCTCAATGTAGGATTTACTAAATCATCCCAGACAGATGTCTGTCCAGCCTTTGTTTGAACACTTTAATTAAAGGAGAACTCACCACCTCCTGTGGCAACCTGTTTCACTCGTTGATCCCCCTCACTGTCTAATATCTATTCTGTGTCTCCTCCCTCTCAGTTTCATCCCATTGCTTCTAGTCTTTCCTTTTGCAGATGAGAATAAGGCTGATCCCTCTGCACTGTGACAGCCCTTCAGATATTTGTAGGCCGATATTAAGTCTCCTCTCAGCCTTCTTTTTTGCAAGCGAAACATTCCCAGATCCTTTAACCGTTCCTCATAGGACATGATTTGCAGACCGCTCACCATCTTGGTAACTCCTCTCTGAACTTGCTCCAGTTTGTCTATGTCTTTTTTAAAGTGTGGTGCCCAGAACTGGACACAGTATTCCAGATGAGGTCTGACTAAGGAAGAGTAGAGGGGGATAATGACCTCACGTGATCTAGACTCTGTGCTTCTCTTAATACATCCCAGAATTGTGTTTGCCTTTTTGGCTGCTGCATCACATTGTTGACTCATGTTCAGTCTGTGATCTATTACTATACCCAAGTCTATTTCACATGTGCTGCTTAGCCCAATTCCTCCCATGCTGAATAATGCACAAGCAGAATAGAGGCAGACAGCCTATTAGTTTAATATATATCTTTTGTTATGTTATGATAGGAGGGGAGTGCCAAAACAAATTCTGCACAGGGTGCAATCTAGCCTACGGCCGGTACTGTGCACAGAGCCGCTGTGTCAGAAACACGCAGCTGCATGCAATGTGCAACAGCTGAGGGTGAAGACGGGTCATCAATAGTTTAACCCTGTAAAGTTGCACAAGCACACACAGCGGTGCCCATTCTGAAATGTTATTTTTGGGGGTCGTGCGTCCCCTACTTTAACACCTGTTACCATCATTGTTTTCTTAGAGTTCTCTGAATTACATTTTACCTTTCTACATTATGAATGAAATATGGAGAGCCGGGCCAATAAACAGCATAAACGCAGGACTGCGCCGGCAGAGCTGACGCTCAACTCTCGTTAAGATGCTTATTAAAGAGGCAAATTACATGTGACCACAGAGTAACCTCTCCGGCTCGCACCCCCGAACAATGACATTGCCTTTATTCTAATTGGCATCAGCATTTCATGCCCGACGCATAAGGATTTAATGGAGCTGTAATTTCTCTGCGCGCTCGCTGTTATGTCTAGACGCAGCGCGGCGGAAGGAATATAAAATATGAATCAGTCATCAGATGTATGGATTTATTCATATAGCAATGTAGGGAGAGCGCAGCTAATAACTCCCAGCTGTACGGCGGAGGAAGCAATCTACAAGTCACTGTGCGGACTCTGTCTTGGCTCTACGGGATACTCGGTACACACCTATGGGCAACGCTAACGTATGAGGATATGATCAGGGTACGGATTTTATGGCGAATATTAGTGCAGATTTGTAGCATGGAATTCCCTTATTGCAAATCTGCCCCAAAATGCAACCATTCAGGTTTGGAATTGCTGCATATTCGCTGCTAATGTTCCGCTACTGTAAGCCTGCAGCAAATACGGCCGACGTAAAGGCGCCTGTTGGGCTTGTTCACATGGAAGGATCTGATGGCAGATTTCCGCTATGGTTATGCAAATGTAAAGCAGCTGATATAGACCTTTTCGATGGGCAAATTCAGATGCAAAATTCCCAGCATGCATTATGCACAGATACGGCACAGGTAGTCAATTAGAAGTCTGTGTGCGGAAAAAAAATCAGCTCTATATAGACTTCGGCGCAAAATCCCATTCAAAGTAAGGGTGCCTTCGCACTGCGAGGCTGCAAGAAATCACAAATATATGAAGCCCATGGCTTCCAATGGCTCACTTCACGTGTGCGATGTTTTAACGTTGGCGATGCAGCGTGAAAACAAAATCGCAGCATGCCTATTCTTTTTTTGCGATCTCGCCCATTGTTTCCAATGGGGCTGGCGTCAGTAGCGCCAGCCCCATTGAAAGCAATGGGAGATGATTGCGATCCTCTGTGGCTGCTGTGACAGCAGCGGCAGGGGATTCCTTCATCCCTGCGGGGAGTCCCCTCATCACTGAACAGTAATGAGGTGATGATAGGACTCCCCGCGAGGATGAAGGAATCCCATCAGGGATGGAGGAGTCCCCTGCCACTGCTGTCGCAGCAGTGGCAGAGGATTGCGATCTTCTCCCATTGGTTTTAATGGGGTCAGCGCTGCTGCCACCGGCCCCATTGCAAATAACGGACGATATTGTCAAAAGAAAGCGATGTTTTCACGCAGCATCTCAGGCATGAAAACATCGCAAATGAGAATAAAACCATTGAAATTCATTGATTGCATAATCCAGCGTTTTCACTTTCTCTTGCAACACAAGAACATCGCCCGATTTTCTCGCCAGTGTGAAGGAGTCCTTAGGGATGAGCCATGCGGAGTGCAGAAAAATTGCTGCATACTCTATCTTTTCGTGTTCCCGGAACGCATCACCGATTGTCTTAAATGAGACAGTACAACACATGGCACGACAATGTGCATGCGGGTGCGATGCGAGGTTTCTACTGAAACTGCGCCGGAGGATCGCTACTTCACATTGATGGGCCGCATTTCTGCCAGAAAATGCCTCGCATCGGCGTGAAAACGCGCATTGGTGAGCATTATACCGACATCGCGATTGCCCATATATATGTAGCATTAGCAAGGTGCTCAGTTGCATTGGACAGCAGTCCGTGTCCTAGCCGATATTCAGGGTTATTACAAACGATCCCCCCGATGTGAAGCCGTCATGACTCCCGTTTATTGACACTCGGATACAGACCCCTACGGTCAGGATCAGCTGCACCCGCTCCTCCAGCTTCAGAAAAATCACAGACGCATGCACTTTTTTTGTAGACCATCCAGTAACTTCCTGACAGGGAAACCCAGAGAGCCGCGTTCATGCAAATACGCCGAGATTTGCTGCAGGCTTCCCTCGATAGCAATTCAAACCGACAGCAGTACATAAATCTCAGCGTCATTGAAATGCAGCGGAACAGTTAGCGAATCCTGGCGTGACAGTGACAAAATCATCAAAAGGACTATGGATAGTTAAAGGGCCAGCGCAATAATGGTCAGCTTCTAATAGTGCTAGAGCATTATAAGAGGATCGGCTGATATCCGTCACATATATTATGACTCATTTCAGCTAAGTGATATGGCCAGGAATAGGAAGTAGAGGGCAGGTGCCCTGAGCGAGCTTGAAGAGCAGCACAAGCAAGGGCCTGATGACCAGGGACCAAATGTAGATGGAGAAAGGGCTTGATGACCAGCAGCCAAATGTAGATGGAGAAAGGGCCTGATGACCAGGAGCCGAAAGTAGATGAGAAAGGCCCTGATGACCAGGGGCTGTATGTAGATGGAGAAAGGGCCTGATGAACAGCAGCCGAATGTAGATGGAGAAAGGGCTTGATGAACAGCAGCCGAATGTAGATGGAGAAAGGGCCTGATGACCAGGGGCCGAATGTAGATGGAGAAAGGGCCTGATGACCAGGGGCCGAATGTAGATGGAGAAAGGGCCTGATGACCAGGGGCCGAATGTAGATGGAGAAAGGGCCTGATGACCAGGGGCCGAATGTAGATGGAGAAAGGGCCTGATGACCAGGGGCCGAATGTAGATGGAGAAAGGGCCTGATGACCAGGGGCCGAATGTAGATGGAGAAAGGGCCTGATGACCAGGGGCCGAATGTAGATGGAGAAAGGGCCTGATGACCAGGGGCCGAATGTAGATGGAGAAAGGGCCTGATGACCAGGGGCCGAATGTAGATGGAGAAAGGGCCTGATGACCAGGGGCCGAATGTAGATGGAGAAAGGGCCTGATGACCAGGGGCCGAATGTAGATTGAGAAAGGGCCTGATGACCAGGGGCCGAATGTAGATTGAGAAAGGGCCTGATGAACAGGGGCCGAATGTAGATTGAGAAAGGGCCTGATGACCAGGGGCCGAATGTAGATTGAGAAAGGGCCTGATGACCAGGGGCCGAATGTAGATGGAGAAAGGGCCTGATGACCAGGGGCCGAATGTAGATGGAGAAAGGGCCTGATGACCAGGGGCCGAATGTAGATGGAGAAAGGGCCTGATGACCAGGGGCCGAATGTAGATGGAGAAAGGGCCTGATGACCAGGGGCCGAATGTAGATGGAGAAAGGGCCTGATGACCAGGGGCCGAATGTAGATGGAGAAAGGGCCT
Organism: Eleutherodactylus coqui; assembly: GCF_035609145.1. NCBI lineage: Eukaryota > Metazoa > Chordata > Amphibia > Anura > Eleutherodactylidae > Eleutherodactylus > Eleutherodactylus coqui. The sequence continues at coordinate 23,776,801 of NC_089839.1, read as the reverse complement.
GATGACCAGGGGCCGAATGTAGATGGAGAAAGGGTCTGATGACCAGGGGCCGAATGTAGATGGAGAAAGGGCCTGATGACCAGGGGCTGAATGTAGATGGAGAAAGGGCCTCATGACCAGGGGCTGAATGTAGATGGAGAAAGGGCCTGATGACCAGGGGCCAAATGTAGATGGAGAAAGGGCCTGATGACCAGGGGCCGAATGTAGATGTAGAAAGGACATGATGACCTGGGGCCAAAGGGAGCTGTGACAAAAGAGCCCTTATGACCAGGGGCTGAAGGTATCATGACCCTGCAAAAAAGAGAGTTCAGAGACGCACTATACACAACATCACCACCTTGCTGCAGTTATATCCGTAATGTAGTATTAAAAGAGGAGTGGCTGATCTCAGTCACATATAGGATGTAAATATCTCTAGAGGTTGTATCAGTACTGGAGGGTTATAAAGAGGAGTGTCTGTTATCCTGTCACTTATATAGCATTTTTAGATCACTGCTTGCTGTCAATGGATGAAAATACTATTGTTTATATCTAGAGGCTGAAAACCCAACCTGACCAAACCATTCTCACAGCTGACATTTTGTTACAGTTGTTATCCAGTCTAGACAAAACTCCAAACTGATCATTTCACCTGCAATGATGCATTGGCTCACAGAGGATTGTGTATATGGGATACAATTGAATTTCCTACTTTCCAGTATCCAGGGTGCCAGTCAGGGTCTAATAACAGAGAGGACACATAAAGGAGGAGGCACGAGGTGGGGCGTCACTGTACAATGCCAGCTGTGCTGTTGGAAATAATTAAACTATCCTGAAAGTGGCAGTCGGAGGTTTCCAACTCGTCTCGCTGTCTCTTCTTCTCTATTCATCAGTGTGGCAGTCTGGTCATATAACACCAGGAATCATTCGCTCGGTCTCCTGTCTCTGTGGTGCTGCCAGTATAGTGTGTTATTGGTAACAGTTCTGCCATGGACTCCTTTCCAGCGAGCAGGGTGGTCTCAGGAGACAGAGCGAGGATTGTGCCTGTGTCAGATGCTGGGAATGGAATCTTTGCACTAATTGTCTGGCCATCATCTCTGCTCTTCTGACGTGTCTGTTCCATTCTTCACCACAGACAGAGTAAAAAGATAAAACCAAAATCCAGCCATGGGGCAAAAATTTAGTAGGTGCAGGGGGTGCAGAATCACTTGGGCAATGGAACCTTAGGGGGTCCATAAGGTCTCTCTTCCATATGATATATGAAGAGATCAGTACTATAAATGAAGCATTATAGTTGGGGGTCCTATTACAGATTTTGTATTGGGGTTCAGCAACTGCAGTTTACAGATGTGAGCCAGCCTATGATTTACTATATAGTCTGGGTATTGCCAGTCTTATAATACTGCCATTACATGGCTGATACTGGTGAGCACAGACAGGCTCATCTACACAGACAGTGGTAACATCATCATGCTGCGCAGAGATAATACTAGTAACAGCATCATGCAGCACAGTGATATTGCTAATAACATCATCCTGATCGATGATATCACTAATGACAGCATCATTCTGCACAGGGGTATCACTAGTGACATTATCAAGCTGCAAAGTGATATCACAAATTACCTAATCATACCTCACTAGTGACATCACTACTGACATCACCATTCCATACAGTGATATCACTAAGGACCTCATCATTCTGCAAAAGAATATCACTACTGGCACATCATTCTGTATACTCATAGCACTGATGACATCATTATACAGCACAGTGATATCACTAATGACATAATCATGCTTCACAATGACATTACTAATAACATTACCATGTTTAACAGGGATATCACTAGTGACATCATCATTATATATAGTGATATCACTAAATGACATCACAATGATACACTGTGATATCACTCTTGACATCATTATTCAGCACAGAAATATCACTAGTGACATTATCATGCCACCAGTGACCTGATCATAATGCACAATGATATCACTAGTGACATCATAATTCTGCACAATGATATTACTAGTGACCTCATCGTCATTAGTGACATCTTCATTTTGCACAGTAATATCACAAATGGCACCATCATGCTGCACAGAGATATTACTAATGACATCATCATTCTGTATAGTGATATCCCTAATGACATCACCTCACTGCACAGTGATATCACAAATGACATGAGGCTGTACGGCAATATCATGCTGCACTGTGTTTTCCCTAATGACATCGTTGTGCTGCAGTGCCTTTACTAATGACATCACCACACAGTGATATCACATCATCATACTGGACAGCAATACTAATGATGTCACATCATCATGCTACACAGTGATTGCCTGAATTATATCATCCTTCTGCATAGATATATCACATATACTTCATCATGCTCCACAGGGATATCACTGGTGACATCATTATGCTGTGCTGTGCACAGTGATATCACAAATGACATTACATCATCATGGTGTACTACAATGTCAATAATGACATCATCATGCCGTATAGTGTTATCCCTAATGATATAGCCATACTGCAGTGACACCACCATGCTGCACAATGATAACACTAATGACATCATCATACTGCACAGAGGCATCTGTAATGATGCTCCATAGCGATATCTCTTGACATCATATTACAGTACTATTTATTAAGCTGTCTGTATGTCATTAGTGATGTCACTATGTAATATCATGCCATTAGTGACCTCACTGTGCTGTATGATCACATCAGTATTGATAGTCTGGATTGGCTTTGCTGTGGATGTCAGACATTACCATATTTTATAGTGTATTCCCACATCACTGATGAGTCACTTTTTTATGCTATTTTGCACAAAAATTCTGGGTTTTGGCGAAACCGTGATGGAATCATATTGTGTAAATAGACCCCAAGTGCGGTCTGTGTTCTCCTTGGGCTTAGAGGGGGAGCATGGAGTTATATGTAGTTGCCGAGCCCCTAAATTAAAAATGTGGTCCCTTCAGATTTTGCACCTAAGTGCGCCCCACCATTGAATATTACAGCTGCTGATTCTCCTGTGGCCACAATATATGGGGGCAATATTAGCTTTTTTTGCCACACTTTACTATTTGGGATACATAATGTCATTTGGTCACACAGAACCAGTTCTGGTTTATCTGACTTTTCACGTATGTTATACTAAAGATGACATACAAAATCTGCTGTTTACAACCATCACTCCATAAATCCAGGCCGGGGTAAGTCTGAAAACACAGATACAGCGGCGCCATTGTGCGCTTGGATGGGGATTTATAATGTACATGTGAAGAAAATGAACCCTCTGAGCTCTGCATGGAGCGGGCACAGGGGGACGGCGACTGCCACCACCATGCCCAAACAACAGCATTGTAGTAAGAAGGCCTTGGCAGCAAACAGATGAGGCTTTCATGGTCATTAGTCAGTGTTCACCGCCATTACATCGCAAATAAGATCATTGGAAGCAGCTGCACGCTGAGGAGAAGCATTACACTGCATATATCAGGGGTCACTGCCTATTAATGTATGGAGACCCAGGGATTCCCAGGAATATTTGCTAATTGTCCTACTGCAGCGCTAAGTTGCCATAGGGTTATAGCCAAAGGTACACTGAGCGATCACTGCATTAGGAACACCATGTCTTTGGGAAATCATGGCTTTCAGATGTGGGGGAATATATTCTACAAGGTGTAGGTCAGTGAAGACCCCCTGAAGATATCGGTGTAGATGGTCAGCTAACAGGTCTCTCTAGTGTTCACCATTCAAGGTTTCCAGTATGATGACCAATAGTCCTAGGCCATGCCAGGAAAACAGTTCCCAGGCCATGACAACACCGGCCTGGTGAACCCCAATGGTGGACACATGGGATGTGGCTTCATGCTATTTATGCCAGATGTGGACCCGACCTTCTGTATGGTTCAGTAGGAAATGGGACTCATCACTGCAGATGACCTTCTACCATGTGTAGAAGGTTCATTGATATCTTTCCTGGATCCATTTGAGGTGTTGTTGGTGATGACACGAGGTCATTCAGGGTATCCTTGTCGGTCTTCGGCTAATGAACCCTAGTCAATGCAAACTATGCTGCATGGTTATTATGATAATGTATAACTTCTCCGCTGTTGTACTGCTTGGTCCACTGTGGCATGTCGGTGCTGAGATACCAGACGTGCCATCCAACACTCACATCTAGAATCAACCACGCATGGCCTGCCACTGTGTGATCTTCCATCAAATGTCTGTCAATGGTTTAACCAGCCTGAGTTTACTCTTGCAGGAACATCCAACAAGTGGGACTGTTTCAGAAATGATGGCACCACAAATCCGGGCACCAACAATCTGCCCGGAGTTAAAGTCACTCAAATCACTATGTTTACCTCTGACTGCCGAATGTTGCTGCGCAGAGGAGAGGTCAGCATATTATCTGAGAGTAGATCATGGCTCGGCCATCACGTGGTAGCACATTACTGATCACAAGATGTCACGGGTCAGCTGTTCCTAATGCAGTGATCGTTCAGTATATACAGGACACTGGGCCAAACCTTATAGAGCTTGCTGTAGGGTCCATGAAGAGGTCCAAGATTAGACAAGACCCAACTACACTCCTACCTCACTCTTCATCGCCATCAACACCATGGCTTGGGGGGAAGAGGTGGGGGAGTATTCACGCAAGGTTTCATGCAAGCAAGAGTGCCGAGCTACTGATAGGTTCAGAGTCAGAACCAAGACCCCATGGTTAGATCATTAGCAGCACAAAGGATCTCATGATCATTGTGTCACTTGGCACCAGGTACACCCACATTGTGTCACCCAAGAAAATGAGACCCACTTACCACCAGCTCAGAGAACCTGGCATTCAGCTCTTCCGGAGATGGTATCGGCCCTGAGAACTCCAGAAACTGGAGCGGATTATTATCCTTGAGGTTAATTTCCGGGTGTTCGCTGCTCCCAAAGCAGCACAGGAAACCCAATGCATGACGACTCCTCTTGCGGAGAGCCATGGTTGTTGAGTACGCTGCTATCTGCTGATCATGATCTGTGGATAGAAAGAAACGTATGCAGATTAAAACAGTCTGTGAACCCGGTCCAACAGAACCATCCCTGAGATGGGAACGATCACATGTACATGACATTTACATCATTATCAAATGTTTCTTCATGTGAAATTAACTGTTTAGATCCATCTGTCAGCCTCTGCTTGTTCAGTGTCTGCACAAGGCATGCTCTTCTGTAATGCATTATGGGAGATTAGTGCAATGTAACTGGGTAAGGTAAAAGTCTGGACATACCCATTTAACTGGTGGAATTAGAAGAAATTGACTTCCAGTATATGAAAGTATTAATTAAGAGGGAGGCTGCATTTTTTGGTGGACAAAATATATTTGTTGGCCACTTCAACATCCGACATTTCGAATTCAGCTCAGGTTTTTCAAATGCTAAGGGGGTCATGTGACATATCAATCTTGGCTAGAATGGACTCAAAAACACACTGGAAGTGTCAGTTTTGCCCTTTCTTGAATTGTTTAGGAGTTAGGTGAGGGCAAAGTTTCCCAAAGTGTTTTGCATGATGTGTTTGGTGTGTCCACCATTCTACCGGATGTACATGGTGAAGTGTTAAATCCAGTCTATGTGAACTGAAGAACTGCAGGTGATGTTTCTTTACAGCACTTAGGATTCAGCTATTCAGGTGAACCATTGTATGTAATGTTTCCACATACACAAGGGACTTAGAATGTCCCAAGAGATAAAAGTTCGAAGGTGTTTAGTCCGGCCAGCATTCTACCAGTCCTTTATGCCACATCCAGTGGCCAGAGAGTTGTACATCCAGCCACCTGCATAGAGTCACATCAAGCTGCCATCCTGTTGAAAGTAACATGGAAACTCAGCACTCTCCTTGAGCACAGATAAGGTATCCTGTAACATCTGGAGGCCCTTGTAACCATTAAGTGATTCGTCAATGAAAATAAGCCCTATGATATAAGTCCCCCCAAACAAGTAAAGACATGGCAAACTGACACTTCCAATATGTTTTAAAGTATATGCTAGCCAAGATTGATATTTCACATCACTTCCTTCCTATGGGAAAAACCTGAGTTCAATTCAACATAGTGGATTTCAAAATGGCTGACAAAAACACTTCCTCCACCAAAAAGTTTAGCCCCCCCCCCCCCCAATTAATACTTTCATGCATTAGACGTTTATTTTGTTGTAACTACACCAGTTAAATGAGTGTGTCCAGACTTTTGCTTCACTCTGTCTATTGGTTTGCTGGTAGACAACAACCACAATTTCCATAATGCAATGCAGTAGAGGACAGATTTCACGAATCTCTCACACAATCTGGCAGAATTATGAATGCAGCTCTGGATACAACAGGAGAAGACACAGTAACTTAAAACTCATACAAAACCTTCATCTTTATGACTTCAAGACTTGTTAAACAGCATGAGAAGCTACCGTACGTCACGCGGGCGTAACGCTATTTGTGTAAATATTTACTTTGACTAAATCATTAAAATTTTGTCTTGGCCGCCATCAGAATTTTCATCCCAGCATTCAGTGCAGCAGGTTACACAGGTCTCAGTTGTTTGCACGGCTGATGCTTAACTGTTTGAACACAAGAAGCAATGAATTCTGCAGCCGGGAATCAGCAATGACATATATACCATACACAGTACTATCTATTCTCTAATAGTTTCTACGCAGGAGGTTTACTGCCAAATGCAAAATGATCTCAGATGAAGGCGTTCACCAGTGATCATCTCCTGACAGACAGGGGGCAGTGTCGAGTCACCATCCTCATAACCATCTGCATAAACAAATCTGATGTGGCATCAAATGTGCTGCTTTCATAATTCATACAGCGTGTATAGTAAAGGATAGCAGCTCCATTATAGCTAAGTCCAAGAATCACTAGTTTCACCATCTACAGCACCTAAAATGAGGATTACTAATGGCAAAAAGCTGCAAGGAAACCTCCCATACCATCCTGTCAACAATGATGATAATACAATTACAAAATGTTACATTTTTATAGTCACTTTTCAACCAACTTCAAGAAGAAAGTAAGAAATAGACATACAGTACAGAGACCTCTAAGCATTAAGGGTTAAATGTTCTGTGTAAAATGGCAACATTGTAGCTGCATTATAAACAAAGTAACATTAACACTGGCTGCCTGCCCAGACATTCATGTATCCACTGCCACTTCTGGAGACCATTCAGCTGTTGTCACTGACAAACTAACCTGAATGTCTATTAATAACCTACTTCTTACTACAAAACCATTACCTCTATGTACATTACCACAAGTACGGTAATACTGCCCCCTAAACACAGGAACAGAACTACTGTAATACTGCCTGCTATCTAGAAGAATATAACTACTATAATGCTGCCTCCTATGTACAAGAATATAACTACTATAATACTGCCCCCTATGTACAAGAATATAACTACTATTATACTGCTCCTATGTACAAGAATATAACTACTATAATACTGCCCCCTATGTACAAGAATATAACTACTATACTACTGCTCCTATGTACAAGAATATAACTACTATAATACTGCTCCCTATGTACAAGAATATAACTACTATAATACTGGCCCCCTATGTACAAGAATATAACTACTATAATAATGCTCCTATGTACAGGAATATAACTACTATAATACTGGCCCCTATGTACAAGAATATAACTACTATAATACTGCCTCCTGTGTACAAGAATATAACTACTATAATACTGCCTCCTGTGTACAAGAATATAACTACTATAATACTGCCTCCTATGTACAAGAGTATAACTACTATAATACTGCCCCCTATGTACAAGAATACAACTACTATAATACTGCCCCCTATGTACAAGAATATAACTACTATAATACTGCTCCCTATGTAGAAGAATATAAGTACTATAATACTGCCCCCTATGTACAAGAATATAACTACTATAATACTGCCCTCTATGTACAAGAATATAACTACTATAATACTGCCCCCTATGTACAAGAATATAACTACTATAATACTGCCTCCTATGTACAAGAATATAACTACTATAATACTGCTCCTATGTACAAGAATATAACTACTATAATACTGCCCCCTATGTACAAGAATATAACTACTATAATACTGCCCCCTATGTACAAGAATATAACTACTATAATACTGCCTCTTATATACAAGAATATAACTACTATAATACTGGCCCCTATGTACAAGAATATAACTACTATAATGCTGCCCCCTATGTACAAGAATATAACTCTTATAATACTGCCTCCTATATCCAAGAATATAACTACTGTAATACTGCCTCCTATGTACAAGAATATAACTACTATAATACTGCCCCCTATGTACAAGAATATAACTACTATAATACTACCCCCTATGTACAAGAATATAACTACTATAATACTACCTCCTATATACAAGAATATAACTACTATAATACTGCCCCCTATGTACAAGAATATAACTACTATAATACTGCCTCCTATGTACAAGAATATAACTACAATAATACTGGCCCCTATGTACAAGAATATAACTACTATAATACTGCCTCCTGTGTACAAGAATATAACTACTATAATACTGCCTCCTGTGTACAAGAATATAACTACTATAATACTGCCTCCTATGTACAAGAGTATAACTACTATAATACTGCCCCCTATGTACAAGAATACAACTACTATAATACTGCCCCCTATGTACAAGAATATAACTACTATAATACTGCTCCCTATGTAGAAGAATATAAGTACTATAATACTGCCCCCTATGTACAAGAATATAACTACTATAATACTGCCCTCTATGTACAAGAATATAACTACTATAATACTGACCCCTATGTACAAGAATATAACTACTATAATACTGCCTCCTATGTACAAGAATATAACTACTATAATACTGCTCCTATGTACAAGAATATAATTACTATAATACTGCCTCCTATGTACAAGAATATAACTACTATAATACTGCTCCTATGTACAAGAATATAACTACTATAATACTGCCCCCTATGTACAAGAATATAACTACTATAATACTGCCCCCTATGTACAAGAATATAACTACTATAATACTGCCTCTTATATACAAGAATATAACTACTATAATACTGGCCCCTATGTACAAGAATATAACTACTATAATGCTGCCCCCTATGTACAAGAATATAACTCTTATAATACTGCCTCCTATATCCAAGAATATAACTACTGTAATACTGCCTCCTATGTACAAGAATATAACTACTATAATACTGCCCCCTATGTACAAGAATATAACTACTATAATACTACCCCCTATGTACAAGAATATAACTACTATAATACTACCTCCTATATACAAGAATATAACTACTATAATACTGCCCCCTATGTACAAGAATATAACTACTATAATACTGCCTCCTATGTACAAGAATATAACTACAATAATACTGCCCCCTATGTACAAGAATATAACTACTATAATACTGCTCCTATATACAAGAATATAACTACTATAATACTGCCCCCTATGTACAAGAATATAACTACTATAATACTGCCCCCCTATGTACAAGAATATAACTACTATAATACTGCCCCCTATGTACAAGAATATAACTACTATAATACTGCCTCTTATATACAAGAATATAACTACTATAATGCTGCCCCCTATGTACAAGAATATAACTCTTATAATACTGCCTCCTATATCCAAGAATATAACTACTGTAATACTGCCTCCTATGTACAAGAATATAACTACTATAATACTGCCCCCTATGTACAAGAATATAACTACTATAATACTACCCCCCATGTACAAGAATATAACTACTATAATACTGCCCCCTATGTACAAGAATATAACTACTATAGTACTGCTCCTATGTACAAGAATATAACTACTATAATACTGCCCCCTATGTACAAGAATATAACTACTATAATACTGCCCCCTATGTACAGGAATATAACTACTATGATACTGCTCCTATGTACAAGAATATAACTACTATAATACTGCCCCCTATGTACAAGAATATAACTACTATAATACTGCCCCCTATGTACAAGAATATAACTACTATAATACTACCCCCTATGTACAAGAATATAACTACTATAATACTGCCCCCTATGTACAAGGATATAACTACTATAGTACTGCTCCTATGTACAAGAATATAACTACTATAATACTGCCCCCTATGTACAAGAATATAACTACTATAATACTGCCCCCTATGTACAAGAATATAACTACTATAATACTGCCCCCTATGTACAAGAATATAACTACTATAATACTGCTCCTATGTACAAGAATATAACTACTATAATACTGCCCACTATGTACAAGAATATAACTACTATAATACTGCCCACTATGTACAAGAATATAACTACTATAATACTGCCCCCTATGTACAAGAATATAACTACTATAATACTGCCTCCTATGTATAAGAATATAACTACTATAATACTGCCCCCTATGTACAAGAATATAACTACTATAATACTGCCCCCTATGTACAAGAATATAACTACTATAATACTGCCCCCTATGTACAAGAATATAACTACTATAATACTACCTCCTATGTACAAGAATATAACTACTATAATACTGCCTCCTATGTACAAGAATATAACTACAATAATACTGCCCCCTATGTACAAGAATATAACTACTATAATACTGCCCCCTATGTACAAGAATATAACTACTATAATACTGCCCCCTATGTACAAGAATATAACTACTGTAATACTGCCCCCTATGAAAAAAACAAAAACTACTACAACATGGCTCCAATAAGAGGACAGTATTTGCACATTATCCTGCTGTCTCTGTAGATATGTGGCGGTTACATGAAGCGTCTCATTGCGTGACTCCGCGCTGTCTTGCTCCGCAGGAGATAATCACTAGGAATATTCGCTGACAGTTTGGTTGATTTCATCTGACTGCATAGAACCCTCCTAACTCTATTACTTGCATTCATTTGATCTCCGCTCTCCCCTCCCCCGTTCCTCCGTGGCAGCGCACAGATCAGCATTTATTTGAAGAGACTCTTTCTGTATCAGTAGCTTCAGTATATGAGGAGCTCTGCTCAGGTTTGTGTTCATCAGAGCATTTCTGTGAAACTGTTTGTTGTCAGCATTAGCTTAGTCACTTATATGGGTAACATGCTCTAAGGAAGAACGGCAGTCACCCAGCTTTCCACAGCTTTGACTGACATATACATCTGTGACTTCCCATTCTTTCCCACTACTCATCCTGTTTGTCAGTCTTCACTTCTGGAGCTAATATAGGGGTCACTATTACTAATGGGCTAATATATGGGTCACTTTTACTACTTGGGCTAATATAGGGTCCATATTACTACTGAGGCCACTTTGGGGGTCAATATTACTACTGGGGCTGATATAGGGGACACTATTACTACAGGGGCCACTGTGGGGGTCACTATTACTACTGGGGCCACTGTGGGGGTCACTATTACTACTGGGGCTGATATAGGGGACACTATTACTACAGGGGCCACTGTGGGGATCAGTATTACTACTGGGTCGATATAGGGGACACTTAATACTGTGGCCACTGTGGGGGACACTATTACTACTGGGGCCAGTGTGGGGGACACTATTACTACTGGGGCCACTGTGGGAGACACTATTACTACTGGGGCCACTGTGGGAGACACTATTACTACTGGGGCCACTGTGGGGGCCACTTACTACTGTGGCCACTGAAGGCGACACTATTACTACTGGGGGAACTTTGGGGTACACTATTACTGCTGAGAACACTGTGGGGGACACAATTACTACTAAGGACACTGTGGGGGACACTATTACTACTGAGTCCAAGTGGCAGCATACCTCAGGCTGACATAGGGCATGTTTCAACGTGGCGGAAATGCTGCAGAATGTCCGCAGCGGAAATTTCCGTGGCAAAGTATGCAGCCTTATAGGCATCCAAGAAAACAGTCAAAATCTGCCCCATTGGACTGTGACTGGCAATATTGTGCAGCGCTCCCCCTCACCTCCTCTGTAGGCTTTCCGCAGTCAGCGCTCCTCAGCTTTCGGTTCTCAGCGGCCTGATCAGGTGTGTTGTCACTGTTCAGGTGAGGCCACCAGGAGCTGGAACCCGGGAAGCACTGACTCTGGAGGGGGTGAGGGGAGCGCCGCACAGTATAAAATCAGCTGTGGATATTCGTCTGATTTCCAGTCAAAATCTACACCAATGGTTCAGATATTGACTGTTTTTTGGAATTTGCTCCCCGTCTCTTTTTAACCGCTGCTGTACTTCTTATAACGAAGGAGGTAAAATCATAGGTTGTGATAAGCTCCGCCCCCTGACACCTCTCTGCCCTGCTTTGACCCTGGGAAAATCTGATCACCTTAATATATCACAACTGAGGGGTTGTTACAATTGTATCCAGACAGTCAAATCTTCCGTGGGCTCAACAGACTGATACATTGTAACAAACTCTCTGCTGTGAAAACTACTAGTTCAGGACGGATTTTTGCTCGTTAAAGGGGTTTTCCTGGACTAGAGATAAAAATAAAAGGACAGCGATAACTGTGGATTCTCTGTGTTGGGATGAGATGATGTCAGTGACATTTCTCCGTTCACAGCCCCCGAATTCATGGCTGACATTTACACTGTCTCTTAAAGGGCTGCTTAGCATAAGAGTTCCATAAACACATCCATCCCACAACATAGCAGAAGGCATCATGAATCGCTGACAGAGCGCAGGAAATCCAACAATCAGATCAAAGCGATCTAAGACATCAATAAGCGATTACCTATCAGTGAAGCCATAAAGTCATAGAGTAACTAATGTCATCTACAACAATGGAATACAAGCTGGAGGTGTCAGCACCATCATATCCCATATGTGGCTATACACTAGTAGACTGTGATATCCTGCAGTATAGAGGAAGGGAACAGACAGCAATTAGAAAAAACTAATTTTATTACTTTTTTTTACCAGCAGATGGCAACAGAGAGCAGTGACAGTAGCAGGGTACTGCCTTGCTTTACAACTGCTGCAAAATCCTAATCAAGGTTCTACACTAGAAAATCAATACTATGGCTGTGCATGGACATTAGAAACGCTCTGTCCATAGCTGACCAGTGGGTAAGCAACCCTGTACAAAGACTTAGTCGTATTATGTTCTGTTCTCCAGTCACATCCAAAGCTGCATTTAGAATTTGGTTGATTAGAGTATTCTGATAGACACTCTGCTGTGTCGTATTTTGGGAGATGTAGTGTTTTCCTGCATGCCCAGTATAATGAACACTACTTGCTCTACAATGCAATACAGCAGACTGTTCCCTGTAAGAACACAAAAATGGAAGGGGGGTAATGTGATGGCTGAGAGGTAGATAATGGAGTTATGGATACAGCTCTGGATGTGACTGGAGTATAAGGGTATATTTGACACAGGCAAGTTTTTTTCAGTCCTGAAAAATCGGACCGATCTTTTGTGTGATTTTCGTGCAGTTTTTCTGCATTTTGGGATTTTTCTGCTCGATTTTCATCCATTTTGCATCTGATCTTTAGAAGCATTAAAAAAAATTGCACGATGAGCCAAATAATGTACATTCAGTGCCAAAACCAACTTTCCCCCAAGAAGACGTTGTCGGAGGGAAGGAAACTTTCTCTCTGTGATTGTAAGATTGTTATAAGTGATTCCAATATCAGAGCAAAGGGGTCAATAATTGTGGAGAAACGACCCCTCGTAGGAAGGCTTTATTACCCTGCTGTACCGCCTCTAGCTTGGATACAAGATGTGATACAGGTGGGCATGGAGGCTCTAGTACCCTGTTGTACTGCCTGTAGCTTGGATACAAGATGTGATATGTGGGACATGAAAGCTCTAGTACCCTGTTGTACCGCCTCTAGCTTATATACAAGCTGTGATACGGATTTTACAGCAAGATGACAACTTCTTCCGGGGGCCGGAGTGTTTTTGACAAAGTGTAATGTAACGCTCTGCACACGTTTTTATGATGACGTGCAATAACAACAGATCTCATCACTATGTCTTTAATCACACTCATGGACTTGAATGGGCGATTTTTGTCAAAAAATTGCAACAAAATAGACCGTGCTGTGACTTTTTTTCATTGGACTGTTTGATTAAAAAACAATACTTGTAAATAAAACCATAGAAAACAATACGCTTTATTTTCGTCCAAATCGGCCTGATTGTTTCGGGGAGGTAATGAGATGGAGACATAATCCATGTGAATAAACCGTATGACGCCATAAGTAAAGGGTCGCGATCTGTGCGGCCTTCACGAGGTCCGTGACGTGAACTCGCCTGCATCATCTTGTCTGGGTTCTCATGCAGAACTGGAGCTCACATCAGGGGCCGCATCACAGCCGCCCGCGCCCGCACACCTGACAAATTGGCTGACTCATCAATCAGAGATGTTGTACCCAGTTCATCCAGAATCAGTGTGACATTACGCCATCTCCTCGGCTCTGTCATCACCCGGTCTACTCGTACGTCCTGAGTCACCTTCCATATAAGAGCCAAAGTCTGAATAAGAGAGCAAAAAGGTGTAGTTTCACCCGTGGCACTGCCATGTAGTGCCCTTCACCACCCTCTGCAGCTCACACGTCACTTCCAGCCTGGCAGAGCATCACAAACTTTAGCTTTGGTATTACTTAGGCAATGTATAGTGGTATTTTTTGGGCTCCATTAGGTAACATATGCTGCTATACACACAGCACAGGGCAGTATGTGGGCACTATATAGTACTATTACTATACTGCATGAGTTAGACAATTAATGGTAAGCACTGTATAGCACAGCAATGTGAGAACTGCATGGCACCGCTAGATATTCACTGTATGATACTGCTATGTTGGCACTACATGGCACTATTATATCGACAATACCACCAATATTGTATTGAGTAATATCTTGGCATTATATGGTGGCACCTCCTGGGCACAGAACAGAAATGTTATTTAGTCACTGTAAAACACTATTATACAGCGCTGTTATGTGCAGAGACGCTGTAGGGTACTGTTGTGGAGTAATATTTTGGTATTATATGGCGGCATGACCTGAATACACCTTAGAAGTGATTTAAGCACTGGATGGTACGGTTATGTGGGCACTGTATGGCAGTATTATGTAGACAGACACTGTATGGTGCTATAATGGTGTCATATTTTGACACCATATGACAGCATTACCTGCAGATGGTATGGAAATGTTATTTAGGCACTGTACTACACTGTTATGTGGGCACTGTATGGCAGACATACACTGGTGCTATTATGGAGTAATACATTAGTATTCTATGGTGGAGTTATCTGGCCATGGTAAAGAAATGCTATTTATGCACTGTATGGCACTTTTATGTGGTCAGACATTGTATGATGCCGTTATGAAGTAGAACCTTGGCATTATATGGCAGCATTAACTGGACACAGTATAAAAATCTTCTATAGGCACTGTATAGTATTGTTTTATGGCCACTGTATGGCAGTATTATGAGAACAGATACTGTATGATGCTGTTATGAACTTACATGTTGGTATATTATGGCAGCATTACCTGGGCATGGTATGGAAATGATATTTAGGCACTGTTATGTGGGCATTATAAGGCGCTATTGTATGGACAGACACTGTTATGCTGTTCTGGAACATTTTGGCATTAAATGGCAGCATTACCTGGGCACGGTCTAGAAATGTTATCTAGGCACTCTATGGCACTGTATGTCGGTATTAGATGCACAGACAGTGTATGGTGCTCTAGTGGAGTAATATTTTGGCATTACATGGTGGCACTACCTGGTGTAGAAATGTTTCATATCTACTCCATGGCGCCATCACATGCATGGCGGTATTGTGTTTGTATAGTTTTCCTCTGTTTTCACTGAAGATTATGTAAAGGAAACCTTTCTTCTGTATGCAGACAAAAGAGCTTTTCAGCTGAGGCCTTTTGAGGCTTTTTCTTCCCCCCTCCCCTCCGCTTTCTATAGACTCTCTTGGAGAATATAAGGATATAGCACTTGTTCAGCTCCCATTACATAGATGGATGACTAGTCACGGCTACTCTATACATTTCCACAGTGTCTCATAAACACCTCCCAGCCTGAAGGGGTTAAGAGACTTCTCGTCTTGCACGGTGTAATTCTCCAATGACAGCAACACTTCTATGAGGTAAGACCACACGTCCCCTCCAAGAACAATCATTTATTCAGCTCAGGAACTCTCCTGAATCTCATAGATTTAAAGGACGCTCACTCCCTGCCAGCGGCCGCAGAAATGACTCACGGGAAATACTGGACGCGAGACGGCGATCGCAACCGGATCCGTCAGGGATGTTCACGATGAAGTAACTCCAGGACATCTTATCCATAAGAGCATTAGAACATCACAGGAGCACATAGACTGATCAGCCAGAACATTGAAACCACCCCCCTAAATAGGTGTACTGTATAACCAACGGAAGAGCATTTAAAGGGGTGAAGCGAATCTCCTTCAAACGAAGACACATTATAAAGCTCCTCTTTTTGATTAACACAACAGGTCTGCCTTTTCTGGAAGATGTGCCACTCCAAAGTTACAGCCTATTAATTGCTGCCAATTTACAGAATCGGAAGGTTGCTAGAATTGAACGGGGGGGGGGGGGGGGCGCTGTTGCATTGATGTCAATAGGAAATATAATGTAACTGTTGAACAATCACATTTTGCTCTCCTGGCTAACATGGTACCAAACCTTTGTTTTCATAATAGGAAATATAGGCCACTAGTGGCGGTGGTGAAAGGCGGTACTGCAAGTGAAAGAAGGTTGAAAGAAGGTGACTTCCAAAAATGGCCATTTATTTTGGCACAGATCTCCAGGCTGCACATATTCTGATTTGGGGCCTTGAAGAGTTTTTTTTTGAGGCCGGGTCCAAGAGGTCTAAAAGTTAAAACTTTACTGCCTTTGGGAAGTGACCGCTCTGCTTCTTGTCTGGATGACCGCCATTTTTTGAAGTGTTTTCTCATCACAATATCCCTTAGCTTATCGCTACGAACAACAAACAGGTGAGATCGGCGCTCAGGACCGTCCTCCTAGAACCATGTAATGTTACATTTTTTAGCTGCAGCTTCAATCAAGAATACTGCAGGGTTCCCCGAGATGAAACAACAATGGGTTATCCCACTGAACATATTTATTCCCCATCCACAGGAGAAGGGATAAGTGTTTCATCACTGGGGTCTGACCGCTGGGATCCCCAACAAACCTCAGACCAGTCCACCTGAATGCCCCATAAATACAGTACCAGAACAAAGTTAAATACATCGATACAGCACCATAACCAAGCTAAGCATGAATATACAGCACCAAATCCAAGCTTGTCACATAAATACAGCACAAAAATCAAGTTAAATACATAGATACAGCACCAGAGCCAAGCTAAGTAAATAAATACAGCAGCAGAACCAAGTTCAGTAAAAAATACAGCAGCAGAACCAAGCTCAGTAAAAAAATACAGCACCAGAACCAAGCTTAGTACATAAATACAGCACCAAAAATCAAGTTAAATACATCGATACAGCACCAGAACCAAGATAAGCATATAAATGCAGCACCAAATCTAAGCTTGTCCCATAAATACAGCACCAGAACCAAGCTCAGTACATAAATACAGTACCAAAACCAAGTTAAATAAATAGGTACAGCACCAGAACCAAGCTAAGTATATAAATACAGCACCAGAACCAAGCTCATACCATATTTACAGTAGCAGAACTAAGTGATTGTGTTTTTGGGTGCCGATGGGCTGACAGTAGAGGGGAGCAGACCGAGCCAGGAGGAGGACAATGACTCATGTAGTTCTACAAAACGCTGCTGCACCGCGGAAGATGATCTCGCTGGACAGACCTTTTTTTTTTATTTATAGTTTCCATGGTTACCTGCATTAAAATCAGATTACACTCACATCATGCAATCAGATTTTTTAATCCCAGCCATAGACTTTCACCCAAAAATCCACCAAATTAGCGCAGGCAGCCATTTTATTTTTCTCTCTGAACATTCATGCGATTAAACACAATTTTCTTGCGATCCGTATTCCAGACACAAAACAAATAAACCATCGGGGTAAATTCACAGGAACCAACGGATTTACGGACCAAAAAAAGCATGGAAACGGTAAATTACAAAAAAAGAGAACCAAGATGTGATTTTTTTAGACGTACGTTAGAATCGAACGCAACTAAGAAGACAACTGCGCCAAAAATAGCAGGTTCACATGACAATAGTGCACAATCAGACGGATTTCTACGGTCCGGTGTGAATAAGCCCCAAGTGTGAGGGGAAGCAGATCTCCGACTCCGGCTCCAGACTTCATATTTGGGAGGCGAGGAACGCGACATTTTTCTCTCCTCCGATTCTTTTGCAGGGAGATAACGTTTATTTTGGCGTCAGATTCGCCGCTTTCAGGGACAAGGAGAAGGAAATTGTTCTGCGAAGACTCGGGGTGAATGTAATCTTAGCGGCATCCCCGTGTATATGGAGGCTTTACCCGCAGCCGCTCGGGGTTATTGGATTCCTGGGTGGTCCGGCGCTGGGATTTGTCCATGAAAAGCTCCATTCGGAGAGAGTCTCAGTGGCGAATGAACGCCCCTTTATGTGTGAGACCCCTTAATCTGCGTATAATGCTGTTCTATGTCGGCGGCTGAGCGCCATATTCAGAGTGAACGCCCCTTTATCTGCGAGACCCCTTAATCTGCGTACAGTGTTGTTCTATGTCGGCGGCTGAGCGCCATATTCAGAGTGAACGCCCCTTTATCTGCGAGACCCCTTAATCTGCGTATAATGTTGTTCTGTGTCAGCGGCCGAGCGCCATATTCAGAGTGAACGCCCCTTTATCTGCGAGACCCCTTAATCTGCGTATAATGTTCTATGTCGGCGGCTGAGCGCCATATTCAGAGTGAACGCCCCTTTATGTGCGAGACCCCTTAATCTGCGTATAATGCTGTTCTATGTCGGCGGCTGAGCGCCATATTCAGAGTGAACACCCCTTTATGTGCGAGACCCCTTAATCTGCGTACAGTGTTGTTCTATGTCGGCGGCTGAGCGCCATATTCAGAGTGAACGCCCCTTTATGTGCGAGACCCCTTAATCTGCGTATAATGTTCTATGTCGGCGGCTGAGCGCCATATTCAGAGTGAACGCCCCTTTATGTGCGAGACCCCTTAATCTGCGTATAAGGTTGTTCTATGTCGGCGGTTGAGCGCCATATGCAGGGGGAACGCGGTTTATCGCACTCGTGGGAGTCTGTTACACAGGAATAAATGTCCCATTTTATCACCTTCTCAGTGATTGCCCATCTGGGTCTCAGCCATCGGATACACCGTATCCAAGCCATATATAATGTTTATATCTGGCCTGAGAGTTGGGATTTATCGCCTTAGCTTGAACATCAGGCACAAAAATGAATAACTGTCCGCGATTCCAGGAGGAAATCTGCAGTGTGCGGTGCAGACAGTATGAGAGGCTTAGATACAGCTTAGCAGAGCGTATCACACATGAAAGGCTTGGATACAGCTGAGCAGACAGCATCAGCTGTGACAAGTTTAGATACAGCTGAGCTGACAGTATTGCACATATAGGACAGGCTTGGATACAGTTCAACAGACACTATTGCAGTAATGTGCATGAAAGGCTTAGATACAGCTCAACAAAGAGTATCAAACATGAAAGGCTTAGATACAACTCAGCAGAGAGTATCACATATGAAAGGCTTAGATACAGCTCAGCAGAGAGTATGATACAGGAAAGGATTAGATACAGCTCAGCTGAGAGTATCACAAATGAAAGGCTTAGATACAGCTCAGCAAAGAGTATCACACATGAAAGGCTTAGATACAGCTCAGATAGCAGCTTAAATACAGTAGCTCAGCAAATTATATTGCTTATGGGAGGTTTAGTTACAGCTCAGCAGCAGTACCACACATTAGGATTAGATACGACAAATCAGGACACAGTATCACACATTATAGGCTTAGATACAGTAGCTTAGGAGACAGTATCATACATGATAGGCTTAGGTACAGTTGCTTAGGAGACAGTATCACACATGATAGGCTTAGTTACAATGACTCAAGGGGCAGTACTGTAATCCCTAATGATAGGATTAGATACAATGTTTCAGTAGATAGTGTTAGGCAAGATTAGATACTGTGTCTCAGAAGGGTGTATCACACATGAAAGGATTAGATACAGCAGACTGAATAACACATGACAGTCTTAGATACACATCTCAGCAACAGAATATGCAATATTTCTGCAGATTTTGGATCTTTCTTTTCAGATTGGCTCTTTATTTTAGGGAGCCCTAATGGGAGCCCCTCAGTGGTCGTCTCAAGGGGGTTCGGACCACCAATAAATCGGATTCTACATTTACCTCTACAGCCACCGTCAGGAGTGGTCTCCATGTCTGCTGAAAACCTGCACAACCTGCAAGGGTATAGAACACCTATCTGATGGCCCTATATCCCAGGGGCCCCTATATCATGTACCAGGCATGGCCAGATCCAAGCACTGTAGCCCCGCCCATCTCTGGGACCCTTTAGTACTTTGTGACGTAATAAAGTATTAGCCAGACTCCTCTCTCCCGCTCCCGGGGTGAGACACGCTGCGTGCTGCTGCGCCGGCGCACTCCGCAGCCCCTCCTGTGGCTCTCCAGCTGCATAAAACCCGATTTGTCCAGCAAGTTAAACAGGCTGTTGTTCCCTATTATCAGCCATTTAAAGCCAAAAAGAAGGCGATATACATAATTAATTTTTCAGGGTGGGAGGAGCAATGGCTCCATTTCGCACGTTCTTGATAAATTCATTCCCCCCATAGACAGTAATCTGGGCCGCGGATGAAGTGTTCGCACAGGTTTAACGTATCTTCACGCTTCACAGCCAGGACACAAGTGTTGCAGTCAGTCGGCGGCCGCCACTCATGTCCTTGTCACGCCGCTGTGTGTTTTGCAGTCACCCTTGATATCTGCATCTTAAGACATGAAGCAAGTGTCGGAGACCATTGACTCCATCAGGTTTCCAAATATTCGAACAGCGGGAAACCATTTGTTGCCAAGAGACCAGAACCAAAGGCTACAATGGGACGAAGGAAAGAACGAAGGCGAGATCCGGGGTCACTGCAGGCGGCGCCGCATCACGACATGAACTCACGGTCCCGGACAAATCACCGTACAATACCCTGGCTGCTGGTGGCGCGAGGTTGGTGGTGATGGAGGGCCCATTCACACTTGGGTATCTTCTGTCCATAGTCATTCCATTTTTTCTACGGATTGGTGTATTCAGATGGACGATTTTTCCGCAGATGGTCGGGGGGGGGGGCGTGTTACAGATTTTTTTGGGACCCCCTACATTTAGCCTCTGCCTAATCTTTTAAGATTATAGCAATGCCCCCGTCCTGCTAGTGTTGAAAGACCCAACGATGCAGAGAGAAGTTGTGGAAGCCCCCCATGCTGAACTTTTGCATCCTGGCCCACGAGCTTTTAGCTGCACCTCCGATTGGAACCACAGGCATGTGTGTGAAAAACACCGTAAATCTGATGCAAATTGCACATCTCTTACCGCGAGGGACCGAGATCCAAGACAAAATAAAGGAAAAGCTGTCAGACACGTGAGACCGGTCCCAAAATGACAGTGTGCGCACACTAGGGACATTCGACAGACTTTATGGACCATGATAGACAGACTTGACTAGCTGTTATGGGTTGATATGTAATATTAAAGATGGGTAGTGGTTATGCGGGGGTTAATGATGGCCATGTACCAGGATGGCAGGGCACTCCACAGGGGCGCTATGCGCATAGAGAAGTTCTGTGATGTACCGGCTGTATTGTTCGCACCTACGGTGTATTGAGGTCGTGATACTGGCGTGTGCCGGGAACCTCCGCAAATAAAGTATACAAACGGATGGTTAAATGAGAGATGGAAGGACCTTGAGGGGCCGAGACGTGATGTCATCGGAAAGTATTATGGTTCAATAAAGATTATTTTTGCAAAAAATTTCTGTCCTCTGTCTGCTGCGCCACCTCTTGTTGCACCAGCAGCTGCGACCCCTGCACAGGGGGAGACGTCAGCGGCCGCACCGGTCCTCATGTTATTAATCACGTCTGGTCCATCCTCCATTGACATCAATGTAAAAAATCCAGCAAATCTGATAATCCAGAGAGTCTGATAATCCAATGCTGCATTCACACATTGCAGTCGTATTGTTGCGATTTTGTGAAAATCGTGTGCGGTAATTTTTTTTTTACCTTTTTGAACTCGCTTTGGGTTTCGCTCCAAAATCTGCAGGTCTGAATCAGCCGTCCCGCAGCAGGTCACGTTAGTCGGGTTTTCCTCCTGAAGTTCTCTGCCCTTCGATCTCAATACTTTTCTACGAATGTCTGATAGTCCAGAATATTTGACAATCTAACAGTTGTCCGGTTCCATCCGCATATACCGTATATACTACATATGACATGGGTGTCCTGGGCCGGATTCCGGAGATGTCTATCTGCCGCTTAGATATCTGCTGACTCGGGGACGGTGTTATAAATAGCCTCATATCCGTCACCAGTTGTTACCCGGAGTCGCCACGTTTTGTATTTTTACCCCGCACTCGTCTTGTCTGATACCAATTAATCCCCGTTTATTTCTCCTTAATCCTTGCATAGTTTAACCCTTGAAGACAAGGAATTTCTTCCTGCACTAAATTTACCACCGTTGGGAGTAAACGACGTCGTAGAACACGCCTTGTCAAAAACACTCCGAACGCCAGAAGAAGTTGGCGTTTTGCTACAAAACCCGTCCTGCGGTTCCATCTCAGGCAGATCTGTAAATGATGAGAGTTGTGGTGATTAGATGGACGGTCTTGTCCCCTGAGGCCCCAGAAGTGGTTCCCCCCTTGGACTATAAGAGGCTCTCGGAGGCTCCTTGTGTGTAGTGACCTCTTCTTCCGCTTGTGTGAAGCTTGTTGGCCACTAGACGCCTCTACGATGCAGAGAAGAGATTTCACCCCGGTACCAGAGTCTGAGAGGGCCGCATTATTGGGGTGTGAGAAGCTGGATGGTCGTATCCATGAATTGTCCCTCAACAGGCCGTTCTGACCAGACTGTTAGGTGTTGGGACCAGTGGATGTGTGAGGACACACAAGGTGACCGGGCCCAGGATGCCCCCGACAGACCACCAGTAGAGAGGAGCGTCTGACCAGACTGTTAGGAGGTGTTGACACCAGTGAATAGGGGCACACAAGGTGACCGGGCTCAGGATGCCCCCTACAGACCACCAGTAAAGAGGAGCATCTGACCAGACTGTTAGGAGGTATTGGGACCAGTGGATGTGTGAGGGCACACAAGGTGACCGTGCTCAGGACCCCCGACAGACCACCAGTGGAGAGCAGCGTCTGACTAGACTGTTAGGAGGTGTTGGGGCCAGTGGTTGTGTGAGGGCACACAAGGTGACCGAGATCAGGATGCCCCCTACAGACCACCAGTAGAGAGGAGCGTCTGACCAGACTGTTAGGAGGTGTTGGGACCAGTGGATGTGTGAGGGCACACAAGGTGACCGGGCTCAGGACGCCCACTACAGACCACCAGTAGAGAGGAGCGTTTGACCAGACTGTTAGGGGGTGTTGGGACCAGTGGATGGGGGCTCACAAGGTGACCGGGCTCAGGATGCCCCCTACAGACCACCAGTAGAGAGGAGCGTCTGACCAGACTGTTAGGGGGTGTTGGGACCAGTGGATGTGTGAGGGCACACAAGGTGACCGGGCTCAGGATGCCCCCTACAGACCACCAGTAGAGAGGAGCGTCTGACCAGACTGTTAGGAGGTGTTGGGACCAGTGGATGGGGGCTCACAAGGTGACCGGGCTCAGGATGCCCCCTACAGACCACCAGTAGAGAGGAGCGTCTGACCAGACTGTTAGGGGGTGTTGGGACCAGTGGATGTGTGAGGGCACACAAGGTGACCGGGTTCAGGACGCCCCCTACAGACCACCAGTAGAGAGGAGCGTCTGACCAGACTGTTAGGAGGTGTTGGGACCAGTGGATGTGTGAGGGCACACAAGGTGACCGGGTTCAGGATGCCCCCTACAGACCACCAGTAGAGAGGAGCGTTTAATCATCTGACAAGTACCAGCAGCTCTGTTTAAGGGCTCCTGCACACTTGCATTTTTTTTGCGCATTTTTTTCACGCAATTGTCAATGGGACTTTCTAATGTTAAAAACACATCGCAATTTGGTGCTTTGCAATTTTTGTGCGATGCGTTTTGTGACAATCGCGTTAAAAAAATGTGCAAGAAAACGCAAGTGTGCAGAAGCGATAATTGTCTGCCATCCAGAGACAGGGGGCGCCATCGTTACACCCCTGTGTTTCTCGGAACCATTTCCAGGCACTTGGCTGAAAGACATTAGGACTCATGGCCCCCATTACACATACGGCCGTCACCTCCGTTTGCATTGGTGTCGTGAACAATGAAACTAGACGCTGCGGAGGGGAAGCGGGTTGTCTTCAGTGATAATTCCAGGTTTAGTTTGGGCACTGACGCCGGCCGTGTTAATGTCTGGAGACCTCGGGGTGAGCGCCTCAATCCAATCCTGCCTTTGCTGTAGAGCGGCACACTGCCCCCTGCTGGTGTGATGGTCTGGGGGGTCATCACATACGACAGTCGGTCCCCCCTAGTAGTGGTACGGGGGACAATGACAGCTCAGTGATATGTTCAGGACATCCTGCAGCCACATGTGTTCCTCTCATGGCGGCTTCCAGCAGGATAATGCCCGGCTGCACACACAAGGGGGTCCCAGGAGCCCCCACAACATTATCACACTTCCATTGCCGCCCAGTCACCACATCCATTCTTGGACTTGTGGACCAAAAAAGCCCCCAAACTTTTGAAAAGTTCGCTTCTTTCTACTCCCAGTATTTGAATGTCTAGATGGGGAACATTTCGTAACTTCACCTCCGAACTACCGAAAAATGCCCACAAAAGCTCCCAGGAATGCCCACTGTGGGGTCTACTGCCACAAACCCCTCTTTAAGGGGCAGTCCTTTAAAAATCCAGATATTTAGGAGGTAAAGGTCTGTTCACATCACATGTTATGATACAAGATGAGTTATGGCTGCATCCTGTAAAATGCTGGAGGAAAACCGAAGGACCCGATTATAGTGAACAGGGTGCGTGGAAGAACCTGCGCAAAACTCATGGGACCTGTGAAGCCGAACTTTTTCTTCCAATAAAATGCTGAAACTCCGGGTAGCTGAATGGACCGCATTATAGCCAACTGGGTCCATTCGGCGCTGTTCGGTTCTGTCATAAGACGTATCCATTTGGCGAGGAGATTCTCCTTTCCTGCTTCCCAAATGGAGCAGGAAAACTGAACCGGATACAGATGTGAAAGCAGCCTAAATAAATCCTCAGTCTTCTGTTTCTACACATATCTGGTCCAGGAAAAGGGATACAAATTGATACATTCTTGTTGCAACATTGTAACAACTTGGCCACGCCCCCTTCTCTGGGTGAACAAGAAACTTTCTGCCAGTTTTTTTTGTCACAGATTGATACATGAGGACCATCTCATTCACACAAAGCCTGCGGTGCCCACTGAGTAATGAGCCCCGAGCCGGCAGTGATATGAGGGGCATTGCTGGGGCAGCCTGAGAACACTGGATGGGGCAAGAATCACTGCAAACCCCCCCAGAAATCTGACACTTTTATCTCATCTGAATGATGGCCAGTTCACAGAACTCACATAAAGGCAGAGAGACAAGATTTACATTCTGTGTCCCCCCACCATGTCCAGCCGCACAATGAGAGGCGCCCAGAGACATCGGAGAGCCAAATTGTTTGAGGGTCTCATAGTGATAATCGTCTGGCGATGGCGAATCCCTCCTTTGAGTCTTACAAGGGAGCTCATTCTTCAGGGGGACATCAAATTTACATATAAAAAAGCGAAGATAAATTCTAGAAGAGCCTTGCCATTTACCGGTAATGATGGCACCACCAATGAGAAATTACCGATACAGCCAAAACAATTCACAGTGATAACTGGGAGTCAATGTGTCATTATCCTGTCCCACAAGTGTCAGCGTGTCATTATCCTGTCCCCCAAGTGTCAGCCAGTCATTATCCTGTACCCCAAGTATCAGCGTGTCATTATCCTGTACCCCAAGTGTCAGCGTGTCATTATCCTGTCCCCCAAGTGTCAGCGTGTCATTATCCTGTCCCCCAAGTGTCGGAGTGTCATTATCCTGTCCCACAAGTGTCAGCGTGTCATTATCCTGCCCCCCAAGTGTCAGCGTGTCATTATCCCGCCCCCCAAGTGTCAGCGCGTCATTATCCCGCCCCCCAAGTGTCAGCGCGTCATTATCCCGCCCCCCAAGTGTCAGCGCGTCATTATCCCGTCCCCCAAGTGTCAGCGCGTCATTATCCCGTCCCCCAAGTGTCAGCGTGTCATTATCCCGTCCCCCAAGTGTCAGCGTGTCATTATCCTGTCCCCCAAGTGTCAGCGTGTCATTATCCTGTCCCCCAAGTGTCAGTGTGTCATTATCCTGTCCCCCGAGTGTCAGCATTACATTATCCCGTCCCCCAAGTGTCATCGTGTCATTATCCCGTCCCCCAAGTAGCAGCGTGGCATTATCCTGTCCCCCAAGTGTCAGTGTGTCATTATCCTGTCCCCCAAGTATCAGCGTGTCATTATCCTGTCCCCCAAGTGTCAGTGTGTCATTATCCTGTACCCCAAGTGTCAGCATTACATTATCCTGTCCCCCAAGGGTCAGCGTGTCATTATCCTGTCCCCCAAGTGTCAGTGTATGTTATCATGACTGGGACCCAGAAGGTTCATTATACCAGTACAGCTGTGAATTATAATATTTTCACCATTCTCCCCCTCCGCCCCCTGCCACACACACACATTAGTGACATAAATGGACCAATTATAATTTTTGCTCATGAATCATTGCTCCGCACCAGTCACCCACAGCCGCAGCACAAAGGAGAATTCATTGCTGCCTTCTCTGCTCAGAAACGAATCCAACATCTCCCACATAAACCGCGATCCCCAGCTATAGTGATGGGTTGCTATATACCCACTGCAACTAGTCACCGACTAACCAGCGCTGGCTGGCATTATATCCACCTGGTCAAACATCCCCACAGTGCAGCTCTTAGCAGACAAGCTGCATTATTATAAACTGTACTGCTATAAACTGCATTCTAAGCTCTAAGCTGTGCAGTTTATAATAAGAGGCAGTTTATAACAGAGCAGCTTATTATAATGTAGCATCTAAGGCCTCCTCTCCACGGGCGATTGTGCATTGCGTTGGCTGCGGGTAACTCAATGCACGCTTTCCATAGCATTGCTATCGAAAGCGCAGCCTCCTGTCCACGAGCGGAGAATAACAGCGATTCTCCGCCTTGCCCGTGGACAGGGAGCCTAACAGTTCACTTTATAAGAGTGAGTGGAGTCATCATTTAAAGGGGTTATCCCAAAATCTAAGGTTCTCTCCTATCCACAGGATAGGGAAATACTTTATGATGGGTTGGGGTCTCACTGCTGAGAGCCCCACCAATCCAGAGAATGGGCTTCCTATGTTCCTCCTCCTCCTCAGTGCACAACACCCCCCTCCTCCACCTTGAGGAAGAGATTGAATGCAGTTGCAGTCGTGCATGTGCGGTGCAGCTCCATTCACTTTCAATGGGATTGCCTGAGGTAGTTGAGTACAAGCACTCGGCAATTTATGTCAGCCCCAGTTAAAGGAGTAGAGCGTCAGCCACGCTTGTGCAGCCATCACTAGCTCCATTTAGTCAGAGATCCCTGCAGGTGGGAAAAGCAACCCCACACTGATGAGCAGAGGGGACACGGGAACCCCTTTCTCAGCAGTGAGACCCCCCAACAATAATAAAGTTATCCCCTTTCCTGCTTACATGCCATTTTACTGTACCAGTGATAAACTTCCTCTCCCCTAGTAATACACTTCCACTACACTGATGCACGTTCCTTATACATTAGTATTACACATCCTCTACAGTAATGACATCTTCTTTATCCTAGTAATACACTTCTTCTACACTGGTAATACATTGTCTCAACATTACTGATACATTTCCTCTATACTAGTGATTCATTTCCCCTAAAATAGTGATACACTTCCTCTACAGTAATTTCATATTTCCACTACATTATTGATACACTTCTTCTATACTAGTTATACATTACACTAATGGTATGCATCTTCTGCACTAATCATACACTTCTAGTACAGTAGTGATGCACTTCCTCTACACTGGTGACACATTTCCTGTACAGTAGAAGCACATTTCCTTTACACTAGTAATACACTTTCTCTACACTAGTGACATAGTTTTCTACACTAGTAATATACTTCCTCTTCAGCAATGACACAATTCCTCTACACTAGTGATACACTTCCTCTACACTGGTGCAGATTCCCTCTACACTAGTGAAACACATCTTCTATACTAGTGATGCTCCCCCTATATACTAGTGAAACACTTCTTCTACACACTTCCGTTACACTTCCTAACACTAAAAAGGCACTTCCTCTACTCTAGTAAACCACATTTTCTACAGTAGCGACACGTTTCCTCTACACTAGTGGTACCCTTCTTCACACTTGTCATGCACTTCCACTACAGTAGTGATGCTCTTCCTCGACACTAGAGATGCATTTCTTCTATACTAGTGATACATTTCCCCCTACATTAGTGATACACTTCCGCTACAGTAATTACATATTTCCAATACATTAGTGATACACTTCCTCTACAGTAATTACATATTTCCAATACATTAGTACTTCCAGTACACTTCCTCTACACAAGTAATACAGGTTCTCCCATCTAGTGACACATTTCTTCTATAATAGTGATGCACTTCCTCTACACCAGTGACACATTTCCTTTCCACTTATGGTACATATCTGCTACACTAATCATACACTTCTAGTTCAGTAGTGATGCTGCCCCTCTATACTGGGCACATTTTCTCTATACTGGCCATGCACATCCTCTACATTAAGGTTCTTACACACTTGCGTTTTTCTTGCATGTTTTTTTCACGTGATTTCACTGCGTTTTTTTTTCACGCGAACGTCAATGGGACTTCCTAATGTTAAAAACGCATCAGACAAAAACTTGCGATGAATTTTTAACACTAGAAAGTCCCATTGACATTCACGAGAAAAAAGCGCAGTGATATCGCGTGACAAAAACGCGCAAGAGAAATGCAAGTGTGCAAGAGCCCGAAGTGACACACTTCTGTTACACCAGTGATAGAGGCACATTTCCTTTCCACTACCGTGTTTCCCCGAAAATAAGACAGCGTCTAATATTAATTTTTGTTCAAAAAGGGTTAACTTTTTTACATGTATAGCTGTCTGGACACGATTTAAATTGACTTTTTAAATGAACTGTTAGCAGGGCTTAATTTTGGAGTAGGGCTTATATTTCAAGCATCCTCAAAAAGCCTGAAAAATCATTTTGCATCCTCAAAAATTCTGGAAAATCATGATATGTCTTATTTTCAGGGTATGTCTTATTTTCAGAGAAACAGGGTAGTAATACACTTTCTCTACACTAGTGACACTTTATTTCTACACTAGTAATATGCTTTCTCTTAAACAATGACACATTTCCTCTACACTAGTGAAACACATCTTCTATACTAGTGATTCTCCCCCTATATACTAGTGAAACATTTCCTCTACACTAGTGATACACTTCTACACTACTTGTACACCACTTTTCACTGGTGCACACCCCCTCACACATCCTCTACAGTAGCGACACGTTTCCTCTACACTAGTGATACACTTCTACACTAATTGTACATCGCCTTTCACTGGTGCACACCTCCTCACACATCCTCTACAGTAGCGACACGTTTCCTCTACACTGGTGGTACCCTTCTTTACACTTGTCATGCACTTCCACTACAGTAGTGATGCTCTTCCTCGACACTAGAGATACATTTCTTCTACACCAGTGATACGCAGGTCTCTTACCTC
Organism: Eleutherodactylus coqui; assembly: GCF_035609145.1. NCBI lineage: Eukaryota > Metazoa > Chordata > Amphibia > Anura > Eleutherodactylidae > Eleutherodactylus > Eleutherodactylus coqui. The sequence goes on along the minus strand of NC_089839.1, from coordinate 23,746,716 downwards.
TTCTATCAGCAGCAGTGAATACACTGGGTACAGAGCCATGGCCTTATATCCAGAGCAAGCCCCCTACAGATGGGATAAGCGCTGGATATTCCTGAAATCCATGAGAATGTTGAATGGAATCTGAGCGTGATGTGGGAAATCCTACAGGCGAGGACGGCCCAGATGCCGGGTCTATGTTAAGCCAGAGCCCTGGTCCCCGGAGAAGTGGGAGACTTTATTATTGGCAACAATTCCTCATTGAAGAACGCAAATGATTTCCTGACTGGAGATTCTGAAACATGCGAGAGGTTTGTGTACTGCAGAAGATCTCCACAGAAACTTGGCCCAGCGGCCGGGGCAGCTCAGTGCCAGCTCTTCATTATGAAAGACAGGCTGTGCAACTCTACCCGCTTATGTCAACAATGGCCCCGGCCACTCGCTGGAAAAAGACTGGCACTCATCAAAGAAGCTGCTCGTTATATGAAAGAGATACTTAAAGGTGCAGGGAGCGAGACTGAGGAAACAGCAAGTGTGTCTTGCAGTCCAGAGGGGCAGCTACATTGTGACTAGCACTTCTTCAGGCAGCTGCGACAGCTGCAGCGATGGCGCAAATTCTAGATATGCAACAATGTATCAAGTGCGTGTAGAGGGGGAGCAATGCTCCGCTCTCCTCTCTGCAGAGAATCGGCCTACAGCCGCTCTGACATGTGGCCCAAGAGCCACGTGGTTAGCCTCATTCTTGCCTGGGACCCGGCAGGGCTGGGAAGAGGTGACAGGTACTTGGGAGAGCCAGGAAAAGCACTGTGGGGAAACTGTGGAAGGGCTCCTTCACCAACTAGTGTCACGGCCAGGGAAGAGAAGGAGTTGGAAGGCGCAGGAAGCGCCACATATAAGAAGGCTTCATCTGTCACCACTGTGCCATCACACATACAATTCACTCGCTTCATGTTTGTATAGTTGGCATGATGGCACTAGCAGTGGTAAGCGTAGCCTTAGCAGTTGAACCCCATAAACTAAGCCTGTATATTATCAGGTTGCTAGAGGACGGACAATATTAAAGCAGGCGATATATAGAAGGGGAGTGTTGTGATTTCAGGCACTAGGGTGGAGCCTCAGGTGTAGCAGCCACAGGTCTGGAGAGTAGTCAGGGAAGAGCCAAGAGTCAGCAACAGGAGGTATCAGTATGCAGAACAGATGGATGAGGTGGGCAACGTAGTCGAAAGGGAAGCCAGAAGTCAGTAACAGGAGGTGTTGCAAATAACGGCAGAGGAACAGGCAAGTGGCGCTTAATCAAATGGTGCTGTTGAGACGAATAATCACGTGCTGAGGGAGTGGCAGGGCCAGGCTTTTACAAGAAGTGCAATCAAGACAGAGGTAGGAATGAGGATCAGGAAACACAGCTGAGAGTCATACAAGGGAACTGTCCACCAGCTGGATAGCTCAGTAGACAGAGCTACTGACTAGAGCACAGGAGGTCCCTGGTTCAATGCTGAAATGTGTCCAGAGAAGGTACCCAACGTCCTAGCAATTACAGAAAACAGATTCAGCTCTTCTACATCCGTACAAGTCTATATATGGAGAAAGATGGGTCAGCGATCAGTACTGTTGCTTTGAAGCACAAATCTAACTATGAAGATTGTATATTCTCCCTCTGTTTGCATTGGTTTCCTCCCATACAATCTATGTACAACGCTACAGTATATACATATACCTCTCTCTCTTCCCTGTCTTGCTCTCTTTTCTGTTTCTCTCTTCTTTTCTCTGTCTCCCGCTCTCTTTACCTCTCCATCTAGCTCCCCCTCTCTTCTCTCTTTATCTCCCTGTCGCTATCTCCCTCTCTTTATCTCCTCCATCACTCTTTTCCTTTGCCGCTCTCTATCCCCCACCCCACTTCTCTCTTCTCTCTCTCCCCAGCTTTGTCTCTCTCTTTCTGTCTCTCTTCCTCCCCTCTCTCGCTCCCCTTCTCCCCCTCTTTGTCTCTCTTACTCCCTCTCTCCCTCACTCTGTCTCTTTGTCTCTCCTGCTCCCCTGCCCTCTTTCTCTTCCCCCCCCCTCTCTCTTTGTCTTTCGTACTTCCTACCTTTTCTTCTCTCTCTACCCCCTCTCTTGTTCCCTAGCTCTCTTTCCCTCCCCTCTCTCTCCCCCTCTCTTGTTCCCTAGCTCTCTTTCCCTCCCCTCTCTCTCCCCCTCTCTTGTTCCCTAGCTCTCTTTCTCTCCCCTGTATCTCCCTCGTTGTACCCCCCATCATCAGTGCAGCCCCCCCGGTCACTTTCTGCAGTGGCAGCACATAGTTGCTGCCCCGGATTACTGCTGCTGTGTAGGCAGATCCAGCACTGCGGCCCACATACTCTTCACTATTGTTCCCAGAGCTAGCCACAAGTCAGTCCATCTGTCTGATATAGCAGTCACTACCAAAGGGGGCAAATCGGTTGTGGCCGAGGTTCCCTGTGCCTCGTGTCTCAGTGATGTCACCAGTATAAGCAGGGGCCGGCTAATCAGGAGCTATAAGAGAAGCTGAGCACTGAGGGGCCCAGAGTCTGATGCGGGGCCAGTAGAATGGATTACTGTCTGTTGCAATGATTCTCCTTGTTTGATGGTGGAGTTAATCCTCCTCCACCTCTGAGTACAGACGTCAAGACTGCGCAGATTAACCAATCGGATTGCAGCGCTCATTTTTCTATGTCATTGTTACTTCAATAAGTCAGTTTACGATAACCAAGTCTGTTACACAACCGCAGCCAGGATCTCGATGGAGAGCCACAAAGGGGGAAAATGGCGCACACAGAGGCAGAAGGGTTACAATGTACAGCCTGTACAGAAGAGAACAGCAATACACAAACCGGTCGCACTGGAATAATCATGGGGCTGTCGACCTTCATGATGTCACAGACGAAGGGTTAATGCATGCAATGCCAGCCGTAAGTTATATGGCACCCCGTGCGGAAATTTGTTTTGTCCTTCCCCCCCATCATAACAAAAAAATGTATATATATATATATATTGGCAGTTTGCCTATTTCCTGCTTGTGCAGAAAGCAGCAAAATAGCAGCATACCCACACGAGAAAGCTGAGTGAATACACACAGCACTAGAACCAAGCTCATAACATAAATACAAAACCAGAACCAAGCTCAGTGCATATATACAGCATGAACCAAGCTCAAAGGTCAGTACATAAATATAATACCACAACCAAGCTCATAACATAAATACAGCAGTAGAATCAAATCATAGCATAAATACAGCCCCCAGAGCCAAACTTGTAGCATAAATACAGCACCGAAACCAAGCTCATAAGATTAATATATGCCTAGCGCCAAACTCGTAGAACAAATACAGCACCAGAACCGAACTCATAGAATAGATACAGCAATGGGGCCAAGCTCAGCGCATAAATAAAATACCAGAATTCAATCTCACAACATAAATGCCACGGTTGAATTAAGCGATTGTATTGCAGGGGTGCCAACTGGCTGACAACAGAGGGAACAACAGAGGGAAGGAGACAGAGTCAGGACATTGACTGATGTAGCTCCACAAGATTCTGCTGCACAGAGGAGGATCATCTGGCCAGCCCGACTTAAAGTGGCATTCACCCCAGCCTCCATCCACCTGGAGCCTGCCCTACAAGCTGGTGATCAGCGCCTTCTGCAACTACACGAATCCCATGTAGTCAGGGCTGGCCATGAGTGCACGGTAGTAGGGATGCACAACCACGACAAGACCGACACCGCTATCCCTCTCAGGGACACAGCTGCGTCGCGTGTGCAGCCATCTCATTACTGACGCTCACCTCTAGCCACGGTCTACCAAGGAGCCAATCCCTTTAAGGTGCTCCTATGAATGTGTGCGAGGCAATGGAATATAATGCATGATGTATCATGGTACTGGCATCTTACAGGATGTATTAAGAATGGAAGGCTATGGATGTAGCAGAGCTGGATTTGTCATTTAACTGTCAGTATAGTAGATGCTCCCTGCAGTCCTATGCAATGCCACAGATAACACAGTGATAACTGTCTGAGTACAGATAATGTAGTAGATGTGACCCGCAGTCCCATGTAACACCACAGATAACACAGTGATGACTCTCTAAATACAGATAATGTAGCAGATGTGACCTGCAGTCCTATGTAACATCACGGATCACACTGTGATAACTGTCTGAGTACAGCTAATTTAGTAGCTGCTACCTGCAGTCCTATGTCACACCACAGATAACAGTGATAACTCTCCGACAACAGATAATGCAGTAGATGTGACCTGCAGTCCTATGTAACACGAAAGACGGATAGACAGACAGACAGATAGATAGGGGGTCTCAGTCATTACCTTGCAGCAGTCCTCTCACAGCTCCCAGTATATCCCAGTTTGGGGGCTCCCAGCACTGTACACCCCCATGACTTTCTGCAGTGCTCGCTCCCCAGCCTGTGTCAGTGGGACAGAGAGGGGCTGAGAGCGGAGCCTGTGACACCATCCCCTCCCTGCTGTTCGCACAGCCCCAGCATGCTGAGCATTCCTCAGGCCACATACCCTTCGCCCCCCACACTGGATATAGATCAGAGGGGACCTCATTATCTGCCACATTCCCAGCTTATTGTATCCCCCATACAGGCTGGCTGCTATTATTACACCCTGGCACATGTGTGCGCTGTCACCCTGTCACTGCAATGGGCTGCAGAAACCAGAGTCAAACCATCACCATGGCTTCCATGCCATCTCTCATGTGCTGCTGGCATCCGGCTCTCTAGACTCAGACATCACAATAATGGGAGCTGGAATAACGTATAAGATTTGTCATTCAGGAGTCAAGAAAAGTTGGGTGGAGCTGCTTGGCACTCCAGAAACAGACAGGATAAATAGAGGCTTGGGGCTTAATGTGACATCAGAGGTCAGATCACCCAGCTTTCCCAGAAACAGATACAAGGGACAGCTTGAAAGGAGAAGCAACTCTTGGGCACCATCACCAAGAGGCTGGACAGTACAATGGGGATGTCACCCTGCTGTCCCAGGATCCTGAACAGAAGATAAGAAGAATGCTCATGACTGTAGGAAGAGCTGTGGGAGTTGTATTAGTTGTAGTAGTTACAGCAGCCATAGTGGTTGTCCCATAGCTTTCCAAGAACTCAATGAATAGAATATTCAGAAGACGTCTCAAGGACTTATAAGAGAGCTTCAAACGCACACGGGCTCTTAATCGGCATGGATCTCCCATTCTGGCGAACAGCGTGGTCAGATGTGCCAAATTTATTAAGAGGCATGAGTGCAAATGTTAACAGAAATACATGAATTCCCTGCTTTTACAATTTGTCACCATTTTCAAGGTATCTGCTTGCAGTCAGTGAATAAGAACACTTGTTGAGGGCTCTCTCACATGCGGAGTTAGGCGTGAAAAAAATCCTGCGCTTAAAAAACATGCGGCTATTAGAACCAAAATTTCCTATGGGAGCGGTCAGCCGAAGGAATCTGAACATTCCCATAGGAAACCATTGGTTCTAATAGCCGCGTGTTTTGTAAGCGTGTGATTTTTGATCGCCTAACTCCGCATGTGAGAGAGGCCCAAGAGGCAATAAACATGCACATGGCTTCAACTCAGAAGTGGATGGAAGTGCATCAGTCCAGTCTAGACAATGCTCTGTGAGCTCAACACATCAGTAGCAGCTGTACAAATCTCTGCTAGTTTGTTACAATATACAGTTGCAATGAAAATCACCCCCCCCCCCCCCCTTACAAATCAGGTTATTTCCCAAATTGACAAACTTTCAACTATTTGTAAAAAAACAAACAAACAAGAACAATGTAACTAGTTCAGCACAACTAATATAACAGGTGGTTTCTCCAAACTCACCACTGAGCACCACTTTTACCGACTACTTCAGTTTGAAAATCATTCCACCCCCTAAGAAGAATCCCTCATAAGGCTTTATGTCCATCGCAGGACATGAAGAAAGCCGCGACCAAGTCGCGGCTAAATCTCGCGTTTTCTCACCCATTCACACGGCCGGGTGCGGCATATATATGCTGCAGCCCAGAATTCCATCAGACACGGGAAGAGAGTTTAGCATCGCTCCCCCTCCCTTTGCCGGCTGATCGCGGCAATGGAAGCTCCCATAGAAGCCAATGGGAGTTGCTGACAAAGGAAGGGGGAGGGAGCGCTAGTCATACTAAACTCCCTCCCCTTGCCAGCAGCTCCCATAGGTTTATTTGGGAGCTGCTGGCTGATCGCAGCCAATAGATAGGGCAAGACCTACCTTTTCAGTCCGTGTGTAAAAGCGGAGGGGAGGAGAGAGGCAGAGATTTGGTGAGCGGGAGGGAAGGGAGGAACTGCTTAGATGAAAGCGTATATCAGCCGGCCGTGAAAACACCGGCCTATATACGCTCGTGTAAATAAGCCCTAAGACTGTGTTCACTTGGGCAATTTTTCTGCGCGATTTTCAGGCTCAGGCTTTATTCCCATGAGTGTATATTAGCCGCCGTTTTCACAGCTGGCCGATATACGCTACAATGGGAGAGATAAAACTGGTGAACGGGCGCACAAATCAAACGTTTGTGCGCCTGTTCAGACAGCATGGGTCCCGGTGCATATACGCCGAAGCTACCATGCCATCGCCCCTTTTCCCTCCCTTCCCCCTCACAGGCTCACCTCTGCTCTTCTCCCAGCTCGCTTTGTAATGGGAGGGGGCCGGCCGGGCGCTTTTATGTCACAGGAATACGGCCATGTGATCTGATGCATTGGAATCCAATGCATCAGATCACAGCGTATATCGGCCGGACGTGAAAACGGCGACCAATATACGCTCGTGGGAAAGAGGCCTAAAAAAATCAGAACGAAATTGCATGAAAATAGAACTCACTGATTTGAATGGGGATGTTCACCCGGGCGTCATTTACTTGCTTACTTACGATTTTGTGAGAGGTTTTGTGATCATGAAAAAACGTTGAAGAGGTGTATGAAAAATCGCGAAAAAAACATGAAAATCATGCAAAAAATTGGACTGTTTTTTTAGAACACAATTGCCCGTGTGAATACAATCTAAGGGCACACGTACGGGCGATTTAAAAGTTGTTCCCCGAAAAACTCGCATTTCATCGCACTCGGACATCCCTTTCATGTGCTGTCCAATGTGCTGAATGCCGCACATTATGCTAGTCTCATCTGGAAATTGGCCAAAAACAGGATATGCTGCGAGTTTTTTACTCAGACCATCAGGACGGCATCACATGAGCGCAGCATATTAGCAGAATAAACAATTGCATGCAAATCGATGTATATTACTGCACGGTTTTCCACTGAAGGGCATGTGCATTAGCGTGCGGCAAAAAAATATATACCGATTAAAATGGCTAATTAGTCTAATGAGTTCCAGAGGTGTTCGGGATGCGCTAGAAACGCTTATTGTCGCCCTCATCCACTCTCGACTCGATTATTGTAACTCGCTGCTGATCGGCCTCCCCTGCACCAGACTCACCCCTCTCCAATCCATCCTGAATGCGGCAGCCAGGCTCATCTTCCTGTCCAGACGCTACTCGGACGCCTCTGCCCTGTGCCAGTCACTGCACTGGCTGCCCGTTAAATACAGAATTCAATTCAAACTCACAACCCTCATTCATAAAGCTCTCCACAGCACCGCGCCCCCCTATATCGCCTCCCTCATCTCAATCCATCACCCAGCCCGAGTGCTCTGCTAACGAAATCAGATTAAGTGCCCCTTTAATTTGAACCTCTCATTCCCGCCTCAAAGACTTCTCCAGAGCAGCACCAGTCCTCTGGAACGCACTACCCCAAAACTATCCAGGGAATCCCTGATTCACACTTCAGGCGTTCTCTAAAAATGCACCTCTTCAGGGGGGCATACCATATCTCCTAAACCAAACCTCTCTGTACTCCATCGGATAACTTCAATCTCTGCTAGCCGTAATCAACCGCCCCCTGCAGTCATCCCAATGCAGCCACCACACGGCCTGACCATTGTCTGTGCGTATAACACATCCCTCAATCTCCACCTCCCATACTGTGCACATCTCCAGCCCTTTACCTTCTGTATCACCCCATTACTTGGAGTATGTAAGCTCGTTGGAGCAGGACCCTCACCCCTACTGTTTCCATTAACTGATTACTACATGTAACCGGGGTTTAGTTTCTGTTCCTGCTGTCTTGTAAGCGCTGCAGAATATGTTGGCGCTATATAAAAATTATTACTATTCTTTTTCCTGCTCAATTACACAGAATTTCTTGCATTTCCTAGCATATTTGCGCACATATACGCATCCCCATTGGCGTCGGCCAAAATGTGCAGGAAATACACAGATGTTAAGAAACTCATTGAGATGGGTCCCCTTCTCTGCGCATTGAATAGAGTGGTGGTCACACATGCGCACCGCTGCTCCGCTCACATGGGTCATTCTGGTGCGCCGGTCTTGGAATGGCTGGGGGTCTCTGCAGTCAGACCTCCAATGATCAGACATCTCCACCCTCTCCTGTGGACAGGGGGGATAAATGTCTTTAATGGGACAACCATACACACAAATACATGTCAATAGTTCAGAACCAGAAATTCCACTGATCTGGAATACATAACATATTGTGATCGGATCTCCAGCCCAGAGTCACATCCTGGAAAGTCTCAGCGCTGATAACCTCGCCGATATCTGGTTGCGTAGCCTCAGGCCTCTTTCACGTGGGCGACAGTGTGATTTTCTCGCGGTGATATCGCACCTGTGTTCCCACGATTTTCGGGCGATAACGCTGTGTTTGCTCATGAAAACATCGCGGCCGCTTGTGATTTTCTCATGCGACCTTCTAGCGCAATTTTGCTCCAATGTTTTCGCGAGAAAGACAATAGGACTTTTTAATGTTAAAGTCGCATTGCACAAAAAGTGCGATTTCGTGTGATGCGATGCAACAAAAAGGAAGGCTCCATAGGGAAACATGGGCTACAAAACATTGCAAATCGCGGCAATATTGAGCATGGCGACATTTTTTTTCCTCGCAAGAAAACATCACTAATGTGAAGGAATCCATTAATAAGCATGGGCTTCACATACTTGTGTTTTCTCGCGCCATCGCATCGTGGCAAAATCGCACGATTTTGTTGCACATGTTAAAGCAGCGCCAGATGAACCTGATGCAGCCATAGGGGGAAGCAGCCGCTCGTCTATCTGATCAGGATCCTCCAATCTGTCAGTCCTTTCACTAGAGCTAAAGTGCGACTAGCGATGGTGCGGAGCAAAACGCGCCAAAGCAAAGCCATTGATTTCAATGAATTCATTCTCACGGGCGTGTTTATCGCCCGCAATTCCATTTAAGCCCTAAGTCACATCCAGTCTTGAGCTGCAGTTACATCCACAGCTGCATCCACAGTTCTGCTGGCTGATCTCACATCCTCTCCTGCTGGGTCAGTGTCTGTATATCCTTTTGTGGTTCAGTATGGGAAGTGCAATGTTAGTGGGTCACACATTAACTTACAGTGTAGCACCTATAGGTGGCGCTAGCGAGACAGTTTTCTTATTTCTGGAGTAGAGCTAATTTGCATACTTGTTTTCCCATAGAGCATTGCCTGTAAATCTGCCTAAACCAGCTGGATCTTCTCAATGAGAACCAATATGCCCCCTAGTGTTGTCACAGATATTAATTTATCAGCCTGATGTGAATACGTTTTTTCTCCCACAATACAATGCAGCAGAGTGTATAGTACATTATACTAGGACGTCAGTTAAAGGGGTATACCCACCTCTGTAAGAAATCCCCACCCCACAGGATAGGGATAACCTGCTGATTGGTGGGAATCTGACAGCAGGGACCCCAATGATAGAGAGAAATCGCCCCCCTGCACGTCTCAAAATTCTGACAGTAGTGGTCATGCATGCTCACCACCATTCACTTCAATGGAACCATCAGAGATAGCCTAGTTCAAGTGCTTGACTGTCTGCAGTGGTCTCATTGAAGCGAATGGCGTACGTGACCACCGCTGTCAATATTCAGGATGTGCCAGGAGTGATACTCCCGGATAGGGGATAACTTGCAGAGAAGGGAATACCCCTTTAAGCGGTCAGTGGTGGGTCCATCAGCACAGCATAGATGATGTAGAGGATCTGTTCACATCTGGACACTCCCAACAATACCTCCAATGTAGCCAAAAACAAGATGTGAATAGAGCCTAATCAGCAAAACCAGCATAATGTAAATGCAGCTCTGGAGGTGATTGGAGTACAATGCATAATAAAAGTGTAAATCACTAATGCATTACTCAGTGTTTTATATGAAGGGAAACCTGAAGCTTCCAGCTGCTGTATTTGGCCTGAAATACAATTTTCTGGTAGCCGTCTGTCATGATGGAGGAGAAATCCCTGCTGTCCATATGTCTGTCCTGCATCACATATGCAGCATTGCATAAATCAACCCCCCATGTCCAGTGCAGAACATGGTCCTGTCTGCTTGTCAGGTCACTACAGGGAAGAGAATTTACTGCCGATGCTGCTATCCACATATAATGCGGAACAGGTGGGCTGGGAATGTCGGCCATCTGTAATGGTCCCAGTGGCAGGGAGACCATGGGGGCAGGAGTTGTTGGCGCTTGTCAATCCAGTATTGGCATTACCCGAGCACAGGGTTACCATTGCAGGGAGTGTTTATAAATACTGTTTGTTACATTGTTGCCAGTGATGCTTTGCTACATCTTAATATTTAGATTGGATATTTGAGGGCCTTGAGGGGTGAAAACCGAGGGGACAAAGTGACAAATCAGGACAGGGTTCCCTTTCTGCTCTGATTGAGTTCACTATCGGGTCCCGAACTGGGACAGAAATGTTCGACATGGGAGAGAATGATGATGCAATGTACTGGAAAGAGTCAGGGCTAATGGGCCCCAATGAAAAACTGGTAACAGGGCTCGGCAACCGACGGGTCCCATACAAAAATGCTTGAGTCTCCCATTGAAGTCAATGGAGTTCGTTACTCAAATAGAGCTCTCCACTTTTACGAAAAGCGAGGACCCGAGCATTTTGGTGCTCGCTCATCTCTATTCACATTCAATGACAACAAGAAGAGATATTGAAATGGAATTCAAACACAGAAGGGCCTATTTAAGAACCCCTGGACACCAGAATTCTAGCAATCAAATGTGACAGTTTTGGCGCACTTGCCAAAAAGTGGGCGGATCCTGACTTTAGGGGGCGTGGCCATCGGTGCCTTTTCTCTTTTAATATGACTTAGCTGGATTAGGTTTTTCATCTGGCTCGTGGAGGTGCCATAAGATTAAACTAATGTATTAAAGGGGCTGTACTACAATTAAGGGGGTTTTCCGGGCAAATATTGTTGATAACAAGACTCTGGATAGGTCATCAATAGTCGATCGGCTGGGGTCCACAGATTGGTTCTGATTCACAATTCCAGCAACCTGATTGCTGAATAGGGGCGAAGTGCTGATGAAGATGTAAATATGCCCCGGATGCCGCTCAAGTGCTGCCCCTGCAATTACCATCAAGAACCACTAGGAGATGGTGTTAACAGCTTCTGTTCCATGTGTTTTAGCACTGATGGTGGGCGCCCAATCAGCTGATCGTCTGGAGTCGGAAGTGGCGGATGCTTTATGACCTATCCTGAGGATAGGTCATTAAAGGGGGTTTTCCATGCAGCACCCACTTTCAGTGCTGGGATACACTGGGATTGTAGTGAAAGCTGCTGCTCCGACCCCTGTGTAGTGGACGGCGCTCGTAACTGCAGGCGCAGCTCCCACTGAATTCAATGAGCTCCAATCTGCAATTATAGGCGCCAGCCACTGCACAGGTCAGAGCTGTGGCTTCCACTCTGACCATGGGCACTGCCTGGAAGACCCCTTTAATACGGTAATATTTACACAGAAAACCCCTCTTACACTTATCAGCTATCAGTGGGATAAGTGATAAAAGTCTCAATAGTGGAGATTTCACTGCTGAGACTCCAACTATCCTGATAATGAAGGGGTCCCATGATCCCCTCTTTTCATCATTGAGAGCTTGCATCATTCACCCGCAGATACATGGAGATTGATTGGAGCTCAGTGACACTCCATTCATTTCATTGGGGCTGGCGACTACAGCTGAGCACAAGCACCCATCTGCGACCACTGCTCCATTCAAACCCCTCCTCACTGTATGGGGTGCAGCAAGCCTGAAATGACCCCCGTTCTAGGAATCATGAGGATTTTAATAGTAAGACCCCCACCCCTCCACTGATCAGACTTTCATTACCAATACTAAGGATAGCCAATAAAAGTCAATTCTAGTAAACCCCTTTATTGGGTCCCCTGCGCCTCTTAATTCATGTGCCGCTGCTAGATGGGTGCAGGCTTTACTTAGATTGGCGCATCAAACATAAATATGCCCCGAAGTCTATTAGAAAGCTGCAGAACTTTCCATTATACACCGATGAAGCTCCATTCACATAGGAGCGGAGCGGCCAGGACCCAGCGTAACGTCACGCCTCTGGTGTCACCGCAGCATATACAATGGCCCCTCACAGGCACCTTGGATTCCACCCACCGTCTAGACAAGGATGATGCCATCTTCAGTAATTACTGGGTATCCAGTTCTACAGAAGGATGGCATCTAAGGGTGTGACGAAACCCAGAAGACTGTCCCAAAACCAGTGAAAAACACCCTGAAATTACCGCCACCTCGTGAGGTTCCAGCAGCAATCACCATTACCCAGAGCTTCGTGGTTCAAGGATTTAAAGAGACAGTAAAACTGCTGATTGTCTCATCTCTGTGCAAAATAAACTATTGCTCCCTGGTATCAGCCATATCCTCCTAGGTAAACCGTAGAGTAGATGAATATGTATAGCATATTGTATCATCATTCCATTATGTGAAGACGCTGGTGGATGGCATATAAATGGCGCATACGGTAAATCTGCATTGTCACATTCCCTCTCTCCTCTGCTACCTATTTAAGGCCGTATTTACATGGAAACTCGGACCGATACTGAAAGTGGAAAAATGCAATTTTCATTGCGAGTGTGATGTGATTTACGAGGAAATGCATCGCTGAACATACAAGTTCAACTCACGTCAATATCGCATGTTGTTCAATAGGAAAATGTAAAAATCGCGCAGCACTCGCACGAAGCTCACAAGTTGGATGCGATTTTTAACTCGCCCATTGCAAATAATGGGTGAGCTGTCTACGGAATTGCAGAAAGTAGCGCACGCTGCGATATTCCTATCTTGCGCGCCATTGTTAGAGAAAATCGCTGATTTAAATACTCACATTGCACATTATGGGCTGCATCTCACAAAGCACAAAACTCCTCCGAGAATATGAGCCGTGTGAATACAGCCTCAGCTTCCTGCGCACGGGAGCATGCGATATCGGGCCGAGAAACCGGCCTAAGGGTGCATTCCCACGAGCGATTTTCCTGCGTCAATTCCATCCGATTGCGAAATGGACGGTATTCGCACGTCTTACGAACATATTAATTTCTATCTGCCCAAACTGAAAAAAATGCTGAATGTCCTGTTTTTACATGCGAAAAAAAAAAAAAAAAAAAAAGCAATAAAAAAACCGCAATCACGCCGCGAGAAAAAAACGCAAATGCGCAAAGCCACATAACAACTCGTTTCAAACTACAACGTTTCAGCGCTCTATTGCAGCGCTAAAAAAATGCAACTCGCTAACGCACGTGGGTGTCCACCCTCAGCGCTGCTTTTCCTCGCTAAAACATCGCTGCTGCTCGTGATTTTTTTGCACGGTTTTATCACCAGATTTTACTGTGATTTTTTTAGCGTGAAAGTCAAAACGCTAAAAAAGAGGCCCCATAGGGAAACATGAGAGATAAAAAAAAAACAAACGTACATCGCAGACAGGGCATGCCGCTAATTTTTCTCTCGCAGCGCTGCATGAGTAAAAATATTACAAACATGAAGGAAACCATAGAAAATCATTGGTTTCATAACTCCGCGTTTTTACTCACTCGTGCATCGCGCAAAAGTCGCGCAATTTTCTCTCCCATGTGACGGCGCCCTTACTGTAGGAAAGACATGCCATTTTTTTGATACACATAAAAATGGCATCCAAAGTTCTACAATGCATTGCGCTTTGCCTCGAAAAATGCATCGCACTCGCTGAAAAATCGTGGGTTTGAGAGTGCGATATCTGACCCGGAAGCACGTGTGGATGTACCCTCAAGTGTCAGTCCTCAGTAGAATTCTATTCATGCACCAGTATGTATAAAAGTGTCAGTCTTCACTGGCATCTCTTTGGAGTTCTTTGGCAGTGAAGAGGTTAAAGCGGAGATATAGATATAACTGCACTGCCTTACAAGGAAGCAAACAGCATTAAGTTGCATTTGTGAAATTCCAGCTTGTAAGTCAGTGTAGTGAGAGCAGTTTCCATGATGTAAGAACCCCGCCGCGCTGCTCGCCTGCACTACGAGGACACTGGCTGCCATCTGGATGAGATTGTGTCTCTGGAATGGAGCAGGCTCCCAGGACCCTGGGTCAATAGCACTTTGGGGAAAAGGCCTCCATGGACTCGGCTCTTGGAGGAGATGGATTTACTGCACTCACCATGGAATATTACCGGATGCGGAGCGTTCAGCCTGGAATATCACTGCTGATAGATGCAAGGGGCAAATCTCAAATGCTGAAATTTGGGTTGTTGAAAGAAGTTTGCTATTATATACAATACCATATTTATTCTCTAGGTGTCACTGTAACCTATCTACAATAACACAAACCGAAGGACTGATTGGAGAAGAGTTCCATACTAAAACCCTGTGACCTCCAACTAAAGTAGCACCCTAGGAAAGTAACCAAAAACAGGTACAACTACTTCATATAAGCTCACACCCTCATAAATAAAGCAAAGGTGTACAAAGCTCTGTTATAGGAACCATCAATTATATGGTTATATAACTGCCCCCTATGTACAAGAATACAACTACTATAATACTGCCTCCTATGTACAATAATATAACTACTATAATACTGCCCCCTGTGTACAAGAATATAACTACTATAATACTGCCTCCTATGTACAAGAATACAACTACTATAATACTGCCTCCTATGTACAAGAATATAACTACTATAATACTGCCCTCTATGTACAAGAATATAACTACTATAATACTGCCCCCTGTGTACAAGAATATAACTACTATAATACTGCCTCCTATGTACAAGAATACAACTACTATAATACTGCCTCCTATGTACAATAATATAACTACTATAATACTGCCTCCTATGTACAATAATATAACTACTATAATACTGCCTCCTATGTACAAGAATACAACTACTATAATACTGCCTCCTATGTACAATAATATAACTACTATAATACTGCCTCCTATGTTCAAGAATATAACTACTATAATACTGCTCCTATGTACAAGAATACACCTACTATAATACTGCCCCCTATGTACAGGAATATAACTACTATAATAATGTGCCCTACGTACAAGAATATAACTACTATAATACTGCCTCCTATGTACAAGGATAAAACTACTATAATACTGCTCCCTATGTACAAGAATATAACTACTATAATACTGCCCCCTATGTACAAGAATATAACTACTATAATACTGCCCTCTATGTACAAGAATATGACTACTATAATACTGCTCCTATGTACAAGAATACACCTACTATAATACTGCCCCCTATGTACAAGAATATAACTACTATAATACTGCCTCCTATGTACATGAATATAACTACTATAATACTGCCCCCTATGTACAAGAATATAACTACTATAATACTGCCCCCTATGTACAAGAATATAACTACTATAATACTGCCCCCTATGTACAAGAATATAACTACTATAATACTGCCTCCTATGTACAAGAATATAACTACTATAATACTGCCCCCTATGTACAAGATTGTAACTACTATAATACTGCCTCTATGTACAAGAATATAACTACTATAATACTGCCCCCTATGTACAAGAATATAACTACTATAATACTGCCTCCTATGTACAAGAATATAACTACTATAATACTGCCCCCTATGTACAAGAATATAACTACTATAATACTGCCTCCTATGTACATGAATATAACTACTATAATACTGCCCCCTATGTACAAGAATATAACTACTATAATACTGCTCCTATGTACAAGAATATAACTACTATAATACTGCCCTCTATGTACAAGAATATAACTAGTATAATACTGCCTCCTATGTACAAGAATATAACTACTATAATACTGCCCCCTATGTACAAGATTGTAACTACTATAATACTGCCTCTATGTACAAGAATATAACTACTATAAAACTGCCCCCTATGTACAAGAATATAACTACTATAATACTGCCTCTATGTACAATAATATAACTACTATAATACTGCCTCCTATGTACAAGAATATAACTACTATAATACTGCCCCCTATGCACAAGAATATAACTACTATAATACTGCCCCCTATGTACAAGAATATAACTACTATAATACTGCCTCCTATGTACATGAATATAACTACTATAATACTGCCCTCTATGTACAAGAATATAACTACTATAATACTGCTCCTATGTACAAGAATATAACTAGTATAATACTGCCTCCTATGTACAAGAATATAACTACTATAATACTGCCCCCTATGTACAAGATTGTAACTACTATAATACTGCCTCTATGTACAGGAATATAACTACTATAATACTGCCCTCTATGTACAAGAATATAACTACTATAATACTGCCCTCTATGTACAAGAATATAACTACTATAATACTGCCCCCTATGTACAAGAATATAACTACTATAATACTGCCCTCTATGTACAAGAATATAACTACTATAATACTGCTCCTATGTACAAGAATATAACTGCTATAATACTACCCCCTATGTACAAGAATATAACTACTATAATACTGCTCCCTATGTACAAGAATATAACTACTATAATACTGCTCCCTATGTACAAGAATATAACTACTATAATACTGCCTCCTATGTACAAGAATATAACTACTATAATACTGCCCCCTATGTACAAGAATATAACTACTATAATACTGCCCCCTATGTACAAGAATATAACTACTATAATACTGCTCCCTATGTACAAGAATATAACTACTATAATACTGCCCCCTATGTACAAGAATACAACCACTATAATACTGCCTCCTATGTACAAGAATATAACTACTATAATACTGCCTCTATGTACAAGAATATAACTACTATAATACTGCCCCCTATGTACAAGAATATAACTACTATAATACTGCCCCCTATGTACAAGAATATAACTACTATAATACTGCCCCCTATGTACAAGAATATAACTACTATAATACTGCCCCCTATGTACAAGATTAACAAATAGTCTCTGCAACTGCCTTTTGTTGGGGCGCCCTTGACGGTGATGTCAAGTATAGTGGGCAAGAGAATTTTTTAGATGCGAGTGCGGTTTCTATCCAGATAAGTATTGCTGTGTATCACATGTCACTGTTCGTGTCTCTTCTATTACAAAGGCAGAGGTAGTATCCCACGCTGTAGTCATCACTCTGCAATCCTGAAGAAGGCTGAGTAAGGTGGGTTCCTCGCCAAGTATGGGTACATATTCTCATAGTGGGCTGGGGTAATTGGTGGAAGTCACACAATTTGTCCTCAGCAGACCCTGTGTCCGACAGAAAGAAAACATCCCTGGCTATATTTAGTCCCCATGGTCTGTGGTCTGAGTGGACCCTGAGACTGCGACTCCCGGGGCGGCAGCGGGAACATGAGGCAGCAATTCTATGCTTTTCTCTCTGCCACAAACCAACATTGCTGGACCTGATGCAGCAGTAATGCTGGAGGGTCAGTGCCAGTCCAGGAGGTTATGAGTGCAGGAACACATATATATATGTATGTATGTTATCCATCACTCGGGTGAACTTACTGTATTATATCCATCACTCAGGTTACATCACTCTATTATATCTAAAACTCAAGTGACGTCACTGTGTATCACTCAGGTGACACCACTGTACTATATTCATCACTCAGGTGACACCACTGTACTATATTCATCACTCAGGTGACACCACTGTACTATATTCATCACTCAGGTGACATCACAACATTACTGTATTATATTCATCACTCAGGTGACATCACAACATTACTGTATTATATTCATCACTCAGGTGACACCACTGTACTATATTCATCCCTCAGATGGCCTCATTGTATTATATCCATCACTCAGGTGACTTCACTGTACTATATTCATCACTCAGGTGACATCACAACATTACTGTATTATATTCATCCCTCAGATGGCCTCATTGTATTATATCCATCACTCAGGTGACTTCACTGTATTATATTTGTCACTCAGGTGACCCCACTCTTAACCATAATTCAGGTGATGTCACCCCATCTAGGGACCAACTACTCCAAATTCCACTTGTACCTCAGTGCATACTGTGATCTACCAAGTTGTGAAGCAGAAAGCTCTTTAGTGACAAAAAATACAATTTTGTTAATTAACGATTTAACTTAAAGCCCAGAATAGAATTTGTGACATAAAGAAGCACCGTGCCCGTCTCTGGCATGTGGCGCAGGACGACATTTCTTACATACATAGTCAAAACCTTATGACAAATTATATAACTTTGTGACACATTTCCCTCTTCTGAGCCCAGACATGACATTTACAGATGCCAGCCTGCTGGATGCCGGAGCTACCAGAACATCTCCTCTCTACTAGTTTGCTAGTCCATTGGAGTGGGTCAACTGACCACGCTGCTACAGCTCAGTTTCCTATGGAGAAGAGTTCCTGATTGGTTAGCCTCTCTTTATATGTTCCTAGCTCCTGCAGTATGTTGATGGTTATAGGGTAAGCTATGTGCATTCATATGTAGTATTCTTTCTATGCTTCTAGTTTCTTGTCAATAATCTAGCTTGTTTTTTGTCAGTGCAGCCTTTTGACTGCGCTTAAGGGTGTACAGGAAATCTCTTCCATTTGCTGTGAACAGGCAATGTGTTCAAAGATGAACGAATTCCTGTTTACACGGAGCAAGAACTTGTTCATTAGTCGTTTTGTTTTAGTGAGCTACAGCAAAATGACTACCGTAGTGACTACTAGCCTGTTTACATAGGACAGCTAATGCTGAAAATTGCTTGTTTTAGTGATTTTTCAGCCAATAGTTGTCCCACATAAAGCCACCCTCATCACAGTACAATCTTTGCTTCATCATCTTGTAGTTGATTGTTTGTTTATTCTGTTTGTATCTGTTTTGCTTCTTCGTTCAGCTTTGCACAGTTTGGTTTTCTTGTCTCTGGGTCTTAGTGCCCTCTCATTCTTTGTCAAGGTCAATATCAGACAGCGTTTCCATTAGAGATATCTTTAGAAATACTCAGGGACAGTGGTGTCTGGTGTTAGGGTCAGCAGATGGGATAGATTAGGGGAACACTTGGGGAAAGCTTGAGATAGAATTCATTATTGTCAGTTTGTTATTATCTGTTCTCCATCACGATTTGCTCCATGATCTGACTAAGATCATCCGTTTGTGCCATAATCCATTTACCATCACCATTCAGTTCCTGCCATCTATCAGTGAGCTCACATTCTTGTTACCGACTAATGTTGGTACGTGTTTCAGATTTTTGCTCATTTAACTGCTACCGCGTTTCCCCGAAAATAAGGCACCCCCTGAAAATAAGGCACCCCCTGAAATTTGCAGAAGTCCCAAATATAAGGCACCCCCCGATAGTAAGGCATAGTAAAGTGTGCAGGCAAGTCAAGAGGCCTGTCACCTGCTGCCATCCCCGTTGTCTCCTACCTCCAGATGTATAGGTAGATCTGCAGACAGTCTGCTGTTATCCTGTCCCTGCTGTGCTGTACGAGTCTGCTGTTGTGAGCTCCCCTTGCTGGCTGGAAAAGTCCATACTGTACGTTCTGTTCCTGCTGTACACGTCTGCTGTGATGAGCTCCCCCTGGTGGCCGGAAGCTGCAATACCATCCCTGCTAACAAGTGGTACAGGAACTTCTGTCTGCAGACAGGTACGTTACTTTACAGCCCTTATTTTTTTATGGCTCTGTGTGTAAGTCAGGCAACCTGTGTGATTCTTAAGGCTGGGTTCTCACAGAGCGTATTTCCAGCGGAAATCTTGCAGTTTGGCCACAGCGATAAACAGCGAGATTTCCGCAGGGAAAGCGCTGCTTCAAAACCCACGGCACTCAGCCACTTGTTTTGAAGCGACCTGGCTGCACGCTTTCCCGTTTCTGTGGCCGGTGAATCCGCACCACAACGCCGGCGTCTCCCAGCTTTGCCGTGACAGATTTGCTGTCCCATGTGGACGAGATTTCTGAGAAATTTCATCCACAAAGCTGGCCAATTGAGGGATTAGCGGCCACAGACGGATTTGCCGCGGCGAAATAAGACACCCCCTGATAATAACACATAGCGCATATTTGGGAGCAAAAATTAATATAAGACGCGTCTTATTTTCGGGGAAACAGGGTAGTTGTCACATAAATTGTCTCTCTCCCCTGGAGGTATCTAAGTACTGGCAGATATTGTTAGTACCTGGGAAAAGTGACTGCAATAGGTGAACTCCAGTTCTATCATCTAACGTGCAATCAGTATTGTTAAAGTGGTATAATGACAGCGGCACACTTACCCTCAAGGCCCCAGTGTTTCATTTGATGCCACCAGGGCTTTGCAGTAATGCCCATCATCCCTGTCTCCACCCGTCCTTTCAGACCCGCTCACTGCATTGTACCCACAACCTAATGTCCTAATTAAATCTGTCATTAATGATCAGCATCAGGCTCAAGGCCAAAGAAGCCAGTCATGCAGAACTGTGAAATGCGTGAGTGGCCAGCACGGCTATGACGCCTCAATATAACAATATCATCACTGGTGTGGAAAACAATCTACAGGCCGGAATCACTGCTGACTGCTGAAGAAGAATCATTGTGCAACTGCAGCACAAAAGGGGATGAAGAGCTGGAAAGCAGAAAGTCAGCAAGTAGCAGATTTACTGCACTCGACCGAGGGGCCCTCAGAGCCACTGCTGCACTCAACTTACTGAACCACCATATCATAAGAGAAGGCAGGGCACAGGTCTACCACCATCTGCTGCATCTACACTGACTGCACCCCCTCTACATCTACACTCACTGCACCCCCTCTACATCTACACTCACTGCACCCCCTCTCCATCTACACTCACTGCGCCCCCTCTACATCTACACTCTCTGCACCCCCTCTACATCTACACTCTCTGCACCCCCTCTACATCTACACTCACTGCGCCCCCTCTACATCTACACTCACTGCGCCCCCTCTACATCTACACTCACTGCGCCCCCTCTACATCTACACTCACTGCGCCCCCTCTACATCTACACTCACTGCGCCCCCTCTCCATCTACACTCACTGCGCTCCCTCTCTATCTACACTCACTGCGCTCCCTCTCCATCTACACTCACTGCACCCCCTCTACATCTACACTCACTGCACCCCCTCTACATCTGCACTCACTGCACCGCCTCTACATCTGCACTCACTGCACCGCCTCTCCATCTACACTCACTGCGCCCCCTCTCCATCTACACTCACTGCGCCCCCTCTCCATCTACACTCACTGCGCCCCCTCTCCATCTACACTCACTGCACTTCTCTACATCTATACTCACTGCACCACCTCCACATCTACACTCACTGCACTTCTCTACATCTACACTCACTGCACCCCCTCTACATCTGCACTCACTGCACCGCCTCTCCATCTACACTCACTGCGCCCCCTCTCCATCTACACTCACTGCGCCCCCTCTCCATCTACACTCACTGCGCCCCCTCTCCATCTACACTCACTGCACTTCTCTACATCTATACTCACTGCACCACCTCCACATCTACACTCACTGCACCCCCTCTACATCTACACTCACTGCACCCCCTCTACATCTACACTCACTGCACTCCCTCTACATCTACACTCACTGCACTCCCTCTACATCTACACTCACTGCACTCCCTCTACATCTACACTCACTGCACTCCCTCTACATCTACACTCACTGCACTCCCCCTACATCTACACTCACTGCACTCCCTATACATCTACACTCACTGCACCCCCTCTACGCCTACACTCACTGCACCCCCTCTACGTCTACTCTCACTGCACTCCTCTACGCCTACTCTCACTGCACTCCTCTATGCCTACTCTCACTGCTCTCCTCTACGTCTACTCTCACTGCTCTCCTCTACGTCTACTCTCACTGCTCTCCTCTACGTCTACTCTCACTGCTCTCCTCTACGTCTACTCTCACTGCTCTCCTCTACGTCTACTCTCACTGCTCTCCTCTACGTCTACTCTCACTGCTCTCCTCTACGTCTACTCTCACTGCTCTCCTCTACGTCTACTCTCACTGCACTCCTCTACGTCTACTCTCACTGCACTCCTCTACGTCTACTCTCATTGCACTCCTCTACGTCTACTCTCACTGCACTCCTCTACGTCTACTCTCACTGCACTCCTCTACGTCTACTCTCATTGCACTCCTCTACGTCTACTCTCACTGCACTCCTCTACGTCTACTCTCACTGCACCCCTCTACGTCTACTGTCATTGCACTCCTCTACGTCTACTCTCATTGCACTCCTCTACGTCTACTCTCATTGCACTCCTCTACGTCTACTCTCATTGCACTCCTCTATGTCAACTCTCACTGCACCCCTCTACATCTACACTCACCACACCCCCTCTACATCTTCACTCACCGCACTCCCTCTACACTCACCGCACTCCCTCTACAGCTACACTCACTGCACCTCCTCTACAGCTACACTCACTGCACTCCTCGACGTCTACTCTCACTGCACTCCTCGACGTCTACTCTCACTGCACTCCTCGACGTCTACTCTCACTGCACTCCTCGACGTCTACACTCACTGCACTCCTCGACGTCTACACTCACTGCACTCCTCGACGTCTACTCTCACTGCACTCCTCGACGTCTACCCTCACTGCACTCCTCTACGTCTACCCTCACTGCACTCCTCGACGTCTACCCTCACTGCACTCCTCGACGTCTACCCTCACTGCACTCCTCGACGTCTACCCTTACTGCACTCCTCGACGTCTACCCTCACTGCACTCCTCGACGTCTACGCTCACTGCCCTCCTCGACGTCTACGCTCACTGCACTCCTCGACGTCTACGCTCACTGCACTCCTCGACGTCTACGCTCACTGCACTCCTCGACGTCTACGCTCACTGCACTCCTCGACGTCTACGCTCACTGCACTCCTCGACGTCTACGCTCACTGCACTCCTCGACGTCTACTCTCACTGCACCCCTCTACATCTTCACTTGCTCCTTTCCAGTGCATTCTCAGCGCTACCTATTTGTTTCTATGGATTTTTCCTGCCTTATGCACCTGCACAACAGAATCAGATCAGGATGCCAGAACATTTATATTGCATCTGACACCAGAAGGGAAACATTACGGATTAAGCAAATTACCAGGAGCTGCATTTGGATGCCTCTTTCTTGCCATTTGTCTGCGTATTTTCTGCTGTCACACTGAACAGAAGCCTCAGCACAGAGAAGCCTTTCTTCTCCATCATCCAACCATCTGCTGGGAGGCAGCATGCAACAGCAGTGCCCTCTGGTAGTAGCATCTGGTACTGCAGCCTCCTATTCCTTCTCTTAAGAACCTGAAACCCAAATCCACAGCTCCATGAGCATTTCTTTAAGGGTGCTTTCGCACATAACTGATTTTCTGCATATTTTGGTGCAAACAGCCTGCAGCCAATGTTATTCCCTCAATTTGAATTCAGTGGAAAAGCTGAAATCTGCTGCAGATCCGCGCTGCAATCCGTGACAAAATCCGTATCAAATCAGCTACCTGCGAAAGCACCCCAATAATTCAGGATCCGCACAGGCAGAGGATGACGACCGATCCCCGGACACGTTACAGGGAGAGTTCCCCTTCTCCTGGTGTCAGAGCTTTCCGGCTGCCTACCGCATCTTCTCAGTGCCAGGGTCACCTTTTATTTTGCACCTATTGAAGACGTCTTTCTCCACTACTAATTCTTGGACTCTTCTACAGTACACAGAATTCTGCAAGCAGCGCCAAAACCACAAACACCTGCATCCCTTTTCAGATTTCCACAACACTCAGATTTACCATATAAAACATGTAGTGACAGAGGGGAAGCGCACGTCCGCCTTGTTAACCCCTTTCCAGTAAGGGTAAAGACATAAAATGTGGAGTACAGATGTAGCAGAGCTGAGTTTGTCAGACATAGCAGAGCAAAGCTCGTCAGGTATAATTGTGCCAGGTAGGTGAATGATGAAGAAATCGAGTTTGTTATGTGCACACTTCATAAAAATATCACAAACTCTTATAAGTTATTTTACATAGGACTGCAGGTAAGTGCGCTGCATATCCACCTGCACCTGTAATATAGGTTAGAGAGCTACATGACAAATTTGTATCTGTAAGACAGGAGCAAGACATTACTTTCATCAACTGGAAAGAGAAGCAAGGGGTTAAATTCTTGGCACTGCAACGCAGACGTCATACATTGTGTGTAACGTGGATCAGCCACATAGCTATTGCTGATATACTATGGAAGCATGACTCTTGGTCAAAGAGCTTACAATTGAAAGGTTGTACAGCAAACACTAATATAAAATCAGAAGTGAACAACACAACAACAGGGGAAGAACCTGCAAACTCCGTCCTGCCATTCCTCTTCACTACATACTGACCCTCAAGTCACAATATGCTGCCCTGTTGACCTATAAAACTGCCATCTCAGCACTGACAACCAGAATCCCCCACTGACATTGGAGGCAGATGGTAGTCAGTGCAGGTGACCTAATCAGATGTGCAACAATGTAACCAGTACTCAGCAAGTAGACAATGCCCAGAGGAGATCCACAGTATGCAGGCTGACAAGTAATAATGTAGCAGAGCTGAGTCTGCCACCCCATGTGTTACCTGTGAGATTACAATGGACTGCAGGTCACATGGGGCTCAATATTTGTATACAGTACTCTAAATCAGTTATCTGTGCTGTTACATAGGACTGCAAGGAACATCTACTACATCATGTGTACTCAGAGAGTTATTGCTGTGTTATTTGTGGTGTTACATAGGTCTGCAGGTCACATCTACTACATTATCTGTACTCAAGACAGTCATCGGTGTGTGTTATCTGTGGCATTGCATAGGACTGCAGGTCACATCAACTATATTATCTGTACCCAAGACAGTCATCACTGTGTGTTATCTGTGGCATTGCATAGGACTGCAGGTCACATCTACTACATTATCTGTCCTCAGAGAGTCATCACTAGGTTATCTGTGGTGTTACATAGGACTGCAGGGAACATTTACTACATTATCTGTCCTCAGAGAGTTACACTGTATTATCTGTGGTGTTACATAGGACTGCAAAGAACATTTACTACATTAACTGTACTCAGAGAGTTATCACTGTGTGTTATTTGTGGTGTTACATAGGACTGCGGGTTCCATCTACCACATTATCTGTACTCAGTCATCACTGGGTTATCTATGGTGTTACATAGGACTGCAGGGAATATCTACTACATTATCTGTACTCAAGACAGTCATCACTGTGTGTTATCTGTGGCATTGCATAAGACTGCAGGGAGCATCTACTATATTATCAATACTTAAGACATGCAACTTACTGACAGTTAAATGACAAATCCAGCTCTGCTACATCCATAGCCTTCCATTCTTAATACATGCAGTATTTTCCAGTAAGATGTCAGTACCATGATACATCATGCATTATATTCCATGGCATTCCTGGGCTGCTGTGCCCATGGCTGGTGGCAGGCAGGATGAAGGGTTAATGGCTCAGCAGTCACCAGATCTCTATCTGCTCCACTTGTTTATGCAGCTGTTGAGATTTTGGAAGAACAGGGCAAAAAAACAACAGCGGTTGGAGGACACTGGAGGAGAAGCAGAGGCCTTACCAGTGGTGCCAGGCTTGGTATGATCTCAGGCTGCCAGGGAGTCCATCCCAGGGCACAGGAGAGAGCAGGGCAGTGTTGCTGAGGCTGCTGTGTGCAGAGCCCAGGGTGTGTGTATGTACTGCAGAGGATCACATCAGGAACTGCTTGCCATTCCAGAGCTCAGGCAGGAGGCTGGGCCATTCTCTGCTACTGTGCAGCAAGCCTTAAAGGCGCAGTGAGGGCTGCCAGCAGGAGGGGCACCTCTACCCTCCCTGATCACTGGGCTTGGGCGAATGGCAACAGTGATTGATACATTGTAACCTGGGAGACAGAAACATACTGTAGCAAGAGAGTAAACAGAACTTTGTGTCATGGATGGGAATATTATTGTTTATTGTTATTAATAGTGATAATAAACAATCAGCGCTGCACAGAAACCCTATTTTATGAATAGAACTCCAAAATTACAGTAACTACTAACACAGGCAGCATGATAGCTAATACAAGGCCAATCATTCATTTAATAGACTGACGTGACTTTGTTAGTTTGTGGCCGTGAAAATCCCATCCGCATAACGGGACGAAACCAAATCATTGATTTCAATGGTTTCATTTCCACTATCAGGATTCTCGCGCGTTAAAAGTACGCGCTAGAAAAGATAGGACTTGGCCATATTGACTATATGCCAGAAAGATAGGACCTATCTTCCTGCTTTTTTTTAAAAACGCAAAATTTGGTTCATGCGTTAATACGCTCCAAAGTGGTGCGTGTTAGCGAATGCTGTCAATGGGTTCATACACACGGCCCGATTTGCACTCACATTTTGCGCACGTGCAAAAAAAGAATGGAACATTCTCTATCTTTCTGCGCATTTGCGCACGCAATATGCAATGGGATGTGGAAACACTGCGCAATTCTGCAGGAAAAAGAACACATCTAAAAGGTCGCCTGTAGATGGCCGGGTCGGAGAATTCTCGCAGTGGGACCCGACCCACTCCCCTGCAGGGACCAGTGCGCCGCTCACCTCTCCCGCGGCTCCGGCTCTTTGATGTGCCGGACAGCCGGCGCATGCGCAGAGCAGAGCCGGGGCGCCGGGAGAGACATTTCTGTGTGGGCCGCTGCGAGATCCACACAGAAATAGAGCATGCCGCGATTTGTTTTCCGCGTGTATTTTCACGCCGTCAAATCGCGGCCGTCTGCATAGGATTGCGTTTTGCAATGCAATCCTATGCAGGCGTCCAGGGGCAGAAATTCTGCGGGAAATCCCGCCGCAGAATTTCCGCCCGCGTGCAGGGGGCTGAAGTCTTTAGTCTAAATGGCATTTATATCTAGATGTGTTTGCTGCGCGCAAATGAACATGTCTTGCGGGCACAAAAAGTACATTAAAATACGCCGACACACGTGCAAAAAAAAACCCAACTTGTTCAGGTCTTATTTAGATGACTGCGATGTGGTACCGACCGCAAAACGGATGAAACGAAACCATTGATTTCAATGGTTTTGTTTTCAGCAGCAGCAGCCAGGAATACAGGTGCTTGTGAGTAGGTTCCTATTTTAGGGTCTGCCCCCCCTCCCCCCCCCCTCCCACTGGCACAAATAAGCCCTTTTTCGTCTCTTTTTTACTATATTGATTTTACTACATTTCGGAGGCGCTGTCCTGCGCACATGGCGATACAATTACAAATTCTGCACCGCTTGGCCGCTTCCACACGGGTTTGGTGCAATTTGTTTTCCGTGTGGACAAGATTTTCAAAACCTCATCCTCTTTACTGCTACTGTAAGCGCTGTGGACTTTCGTTGTGTAGAGAGTCTGTGTGGAAAATCCGTGGCAAATCCATGTAAACCCAGCCTTAAAGGGATTGTCCAGAGAAATTGGAGAGAGGGCATTGGCACTGTGGCGTCTGATTGGCAGGCAGCGGTCCATAGCTTCACAGAGACTGTGACAATAGCGGAGCTAGACCGCCGGGGCCGCGGATGGGTAAGCTGCTGGATTTGTTATTTTCTCACAGCTAAACCTGCTTTAAATGTTAAGAAAGTTACCAGACAAGCGCTTTAGGGTCTATTCACACAAACGAGATTTATCGCACGAGTTTAGTGCAATGCGATGTACACAAATAGGAAATCCATTCTTTTCAATGGGACCTGGAAAGAATTGCATGGCACTCAATGCCAAGCAATGGGCATGTGAGTGCGATGCGACTTTTTCCATTGATCTCAGGCCCCCCACAGATGAGAACTTCTGACGTGTCACTATCACTTATAAGCACCCAACTACCATACTGTTAGCTTGTGCTTCTGGGACCTGTAGTTCTATGGCTTTCAAAGCACACATTCCCACAGGTGTGGCATGATTGAGCTGGCTGGGTGTGGTGTTCTCCAGCTAGCCTATCATCACCAGTCTGTTGCATATAAATATCAGCCCTCTGGCTGATGGGAGCTAGGGTTCCTTATATCCTCTTTTGTATTTATGCTTGTTGCTCTGTGGGTGTGAGCTGTGATGTGTTGTATCATTTAGCACCTCTGGGCTAGTTAGGTCCTTAGGTTCCAGTGTGGGGTTGTCCTTATCAGGATTATCGCCCTGCTTGCAGGCAGTTTTCCTGGGGTTAGTTGTCTCATTAGAGTAGGGACTCGCAAGACAACATGGACCCTTGATGTGGGCTTACGGGCTTCAGTGACTTGGCCAATCCACAAACCAACACCTCGTATTTATTATCGCACTTCCATCTGCGGGTATGTATGGTGCATGTTTTGGGTTATTTGTCAGTCATGGTTTATGTCTGTACTCTGTCCTATATCTGTGCCACCCGTCCACCAGTTGTTGGACGCCCGGTTTATTTGTCCTGCCCATCCGTTGGTGGGCAGACGCCTGAGAATTATCCTGTCCCATTCGTCCACCGTTAGGCGGACGTTAGGGTCTTCTTTGTCTGTCTCTTTCTGCATCTAGCCACCTGTAAAGCAAGCTGACTTTGCCTGTTCTGGCTGTCCCGTACCAAGTGATCTCAGGTTTCCGTTGGCAGTCCAGGACGAAGATAACACATACCAGCGATTATTGTTCCTGTGCTTTAGACAGTAGTGATACTCATTCAGTAAATAGAGGCAGAGGGGCTGGAGATCGCTCGTTCATTCACAGTAAACAGGAGCTGCCCAAACATTGCGGGGCTACTGCTTACACGGCCCAATGGTCACTTGGTTCTTAGTTCTGCTTAAACCCCAGTGACTCCTACAGACAAGCGATTTCTTACTTAGTGCCCTGTCAGTGGCTGCAAGTATACTAGCTGCAACTGCAAGTCACGTCACTCACATCGAACGGCAGACCGATAGCAGTCCGTGTGCCGTCCGGTATACACAGACACGGCACATTGACATGTCCTATTCTTCTTGCAAGAAATGGACAGGAATAGGACATGCCATGAGATTTTTCACGCAGACCCTGGATAGGTGTGACAAACCGTCCATGTGGATACTCCCATAGGTTGTAATGGGCCGTGTGTGGAATAATGGACAGCCAACGTTATGATAGCGAGCACCTTGTCTTACACAAACCTGTAGTATGGTCCCTTGGCTCCTGCAGCTCCTCTTCTGACTCACCTATCTTGGAAAGGAGGGGTTAAACATATACACTGTCGCCTGTTCAATGGTGTCCTAGTCAGCCGCCTATTCCGCCTACCCAATGCCTTGTCCTCCCTCGCACACAAGCAAAGCATTCAAAGAGAGAATGGCTTATTGATTATGGCTTGGACACCAGTATTCTGGCATCCAAAGTTCGCAATTTTGGCAGACACACCAAAACTGCGACTTTTTACCCATTTACGCAGCACTCTTCAATTTTAAAAAAAAACTGGGCAGCACGCAGATTTAGGAGACATGGCCAAGCACGACCCGTTAAATTGACTATAATCTACCCCAGAAGCTGTGTAGGGTATACTAGAAACCTACTCCAGCACGGAAGCGCGCCATTCATTGTGTATGTGGCCACTCAGCTACTCATGGGCTTCAGTGGTGATTCTTTCATGGCCGCTGAAGTCTGAGAGTGGCTGTGTGGTCACAATGAACGGCACATAACCGGACGTTGCTGCTTCCGGGTTCCGTGCGGTGGGCATCGGGGCTGCAGCGCTGGACGGGGAGCTTCCCGGATAGGTAAGTATTCAATTTCTCTTTATTTTAACCCTTTATAATTTCTTTAAATATCCCAGAAAACCCCTTTAAGAGGCCCGCGTCTCTTAGTACATTTATCGCTTGT
This sequence comes from Eleutherodactylus coqui, assembly GCF_035609145.1. NCBI lineage: Eukaryota > Metazoa > Chordata > Amphibia > Anura > Eleutherodactylidae > Eleutherodactylus > Eleutherodactylus coqui. Next base: position 23,716,517 of record NC_089839.1, on the reverse strand, counting down.
TTTTGGACACAAGCTTTACTTAGGCGGGGTGTGAAATAACCTACAATGTACTAATCATTGCTGATTTATGTGCCATTTAGGGTCCCCTGAAAGCCAGGTGGCCATTGTCAGCAGCCATCATTTCTTAGGGCTCATTCACATCAATGTTTATGGATTTCATTTTCCTCTACTCTCATGAGAGCAGAAAAACGGATTCTCAGGCCAGAACAGATCCATCCCATGACGGAACCGAACGGCCCTGAATGAACCCCATTGACTTGAATGGGGTCGTCTGGGTTCCATTATACCCTTCGGCATAACAAGGCTTTACCTGCGTGACAAACCAAGGAATCAAAATATAAAGAACTCAACCGTCTCCAGCGCAGAAATCAGGGACTGAGACGAGGCTTCCTCCCAGAAAGTCAACTTACTACAGTAATAATTCCCCTATCATGATGGCGGCCTACCTACAGCAAAGGGTTAATGATGTGTAACTGATCCAGGGAGACATCAGTATGTGTAAGGCCAATTATAGCCCCGACCTTTCCCGCGTTAGAAGTCATCACATCACTTGTAGACGTAATGGCACCAGATCCAGCGAAACGCCAGGTAAAGGGCGGCGGGCAGCAACCAGCAGCTCACACTGTCCTTCATGTCTGGAGGCGGCACAGTTCTACAGTCCGGGTGTAACTGTAGACTTATTTCATACTCGAGAGTTGTGGCTAGAAGGTTTGAGAATGACACAAAGTTTGGTTTTCACAAAGTTTTCTGCTGCAGTGTTTTTAGCTCTGTTCGTTGGATGTTACACTGAAGTACAATTATAAGCATTATTTCATCAGTTTTTACACTTTTATGGACAAATATATCAAGTTTAGGCAAAGATTCAATATTTACAGTGTTGACCCTTATTTTTCAAGACTTCTGCACTTCGCCCTGATAGGTTGCATATCAGCTCCTGGGCCAAATCCTGATGGATGACAACCCATTTTTCCTAATCAGCGCTTGGAGTTTACCACAATTTCTATGGTTTTGTTCGTCCACCAGCTTTTTGAAGACTGATCAGAGCTTCTCAATGGGATGGAAATCCGGGGAGTTTTTTGGCCGTGGACTCCAAATTTCAATGGTTTGTTCACTGAGCCACTTAGTTATCACTTTTGCTTTGTGACATGGAGCTCCATCATGCTGGAGAAAGCATTTTTCATCACCAGATTATTCTTCAATGGTTTGGAGAAGTTACTATTTGCTGGTTGAGAGAAGTTGCCCCTGGATGGTTGAGAGAAGTTGCCCCTGGATGGTGGAGAGAAGTTGCCCCTGGATGGTGGAGAGAAGTTGCCCCTGGATGGTGGAGAGAAGTTGCCCCTGGATGGTGGAGAGAAGTTGCCCCTGGATGGTGGAGAGAAGTCGCTCCTGGATGGTGGAGAGAAGTCGCTCCTGGATGGTGGAGAGAAGTCGCTCCTGGATGGTGGAGAGAAGTCGCTCCTGGATGGTGGAGAGAAGTCGCTCCTGGATGGTGGAGAGAAGTCGCTCCTGGATGGTGGAGAGAAGTCGCTCCTGGATGGTGGAGAGAAGTCGCTCCTGGATGGTGGAGAGAAGTCGCTCCTGGATGGTGGAGAGAAGTCGCTCCTGGATGGTGGAGAGAAGTCGCTCCTGGATGGTGGAGAGAAGTCGCTCCTGGATGGTGGAGAGAAGTCGCTCCTGGATGGTCGAGAGACGTCGCCCCTGGATGGTCGAGAGACGTCGCCCCTGGATGGTCGAGAGACGTCGCCCCTGGATGGTCGAGAGACGTCGCCCCTGGAGGGTCGAGAGACGTCGCCCCTGGAGGGTCGAGAGACGTCGCCCCTGGAGGGTCGAGAGACGTCGCCCCTGGAGGGTCGGGAGACGTCGCCCCTGGAGGGTCGGGAGACGTCGCCCCTGGAGGGTCTGGAGACGTCGCCCCTGGAGGGTCGGGAGACGTCGCCCCTGGAGGGTCGGGAGACGTCGGCCCTGGAGGGTCGGGAGACGTCGCCCCTGGAGGGTCGGGAGACGTCGCCCCTGGAGGGTCGGGAGAGTGTCGCCCCTGGAGGGTCGGGAGAGTGTCGCCCCTGGAGGGTCGGGAGAGTGTCGCCCCTGGAGGGTCGGGAGAGTGTCGCCCCGGAGGGTCGGGAGAGTGTCGCCCCCGGAGGGTCGGGAGACGTCGCCCCCGGAGGGTCGGGAGACGTCGCCCCCGGAGGGTCGGGAGACGTCGCCCCTGGAGGGTCGGGAGACGTCACCCCTGGGTGGTTCTGAACAATCCTGTATTCATGGCAGTGCCCTAAGGCTGGGTGAGCCAACTGCCTTGGATGAAGAGTTAGCCCACACATGAATGGTCTCAGGATGCTTTACTGTTGGCATAACACAGGACTCATGGTAGCGCTTGCCTTTTCTTCTCTGGACAATCATTCTTCTAGACGTCCCAAACAGTCTGAAGGGGCTTCATCAGAGAATATAACTTTCCCCCAGTCCTCTGCAGTCTAATCTCCATACTTCCTGCAAAATATCAGTCTGTCCTTGATGTTTTTTTTGGAGGTAAGTGGGTTTTTGTTGCCCTTCTTGACCCCAAAACCACCTCCAAAAGCCTTCGCCCCACCATGTGTGCAGATGCACTTACACCTACCATAGCTGAATCCTCATTAGGAAACGGTCCTAGTACTTGCTGGACTTTCTTGGGTGCCCTGAAGCCTTCTTCATAGGAATTTAACCTCTCTCCATCAAGTTCTTGATGGTTTATTTATGGGCAATATTACAAACAGCAATGTCCTTGACTGTAAAGCAACAATCTAGGGCAGGGGTGTCAAACTAATTTTCAATGAGGCCCACATTAGGCTTATGGTTGCCTTCAAAGGGCCAAATTGTAAGTGTAAGGCTGTATAGTAATAGTGACCCTGATAGTGACCGCAGTAGTCATAGTATCCCTTATAGTAGCCCCAGTAGTAATAGTGACCCCATGGTAGCCCTAGTAGTTATATTGACCCCATAGTGATCCCAGTAATAACAGCGAGCCCCATAATGGCCCCAGTAGTAATAGTGTCCCCTGTATTGCCACCAGTAGCAACCCCATATGGGCGTTTCACTCACCCAGTCTGAAGCTACAGTCTGATGGTGGTATCAGCCACTGCTTAATCTGTGACCTCTGACCTCTCCCCTCGACATCTGGATTGCATAAAGGACAGTGCCTGAAGAGGTCAGTGGTCACAGACTCTGCACTGCCACCATCGGACCGGAGCTGCAGGCTGGGTGACTGGAGGGATGCTGCACGGCTATAGGGCCACATAATATGAGGTGGTGGGCCGGATTCATCCTTCCAGCCTTGTGTTTGACATGTGTGATCTAGAGTTAATGCAAACCGCCACTATAAATACTGAAGCAGTAGACTTTGTGAAAACCAAACTTGTGTCAATCTCAAAACTTTTGGCCAGGACTGTATGTACTGATGCTGGGGGCACAACTTCTCTGGTACTTTGTGTCATGGGTTCTTCTCAGAAGTTGTAGATTCTGTGAATTATATTGCAACTGCCTAGTAGAAGATTTCATGTAGTGATCAGTGATCCTGGCTTCATTGTCCCTGGTGGTTTAGTGGAAAAAGTCATCAGTAATGCAGGACTCTGGTGGTGCCATTCTAATACCCAATAGTCATCCCTAGGAGGCATCGCCTCTCTGCTTGTCCAAGAGGATTTTCATGTCTAATGGTCCACTGGGAATGACTAGCCATCAAGTGTGCGCCTTCTTGTTCCTGGTGGTCTGGATAGGGGAAAACTTTAGATTTTGGGTTAACTCTTTTAAAGTCACTCTCAGGTTTTAGGACAAAATTCTGTCCTGGGACAACAAGGGGAGGGGTACATTACTTACAGTTGTTCTTCTCTGCCGCCCATCTGCTCCGCCAGATCTAGGCTCTGCTTTCAGCCATCGAAGATGTCTGCTGCAATTTTCTATCTGCCCAGCGTATACTGTGCACTGCTCTCTGATTGGTTAGTGCTGATCACGTGAGCAGCGATGGCCAATCAGAGAGTAAATACAGTGAATTGTAAATCTAAGGTATTAGGTAGTTTGAAGATTGCGTTGGCCATCTTGGACAACTGAAAATAGGACCTGGACCCAACAGATTGGGAGGACAGCACAGAAGAACTGCAGGTAATATACCCGCCTCTGGTCTCAGGACAGAATTTTGTCCCAAAAGTGGACGGTTATTTTAATGATGAGTTGTGACTTAACTCCTTAAGGACCAAGCGCAGTAAATATATGGGGCTTGGTCCTGGGCTTTAATCCCAGCAATAGCAGATGTATGGTACGGGATTAAAGCCTCTACTCCTACAGCAGAGGACCCGGAGGAGAATGGAGAAGCTGTTTTTAACCGTTTCTGCCTTCTCCTTTTCCGGTAGAATGGGCGCTATGTACTGAAAAGTGAAAGGGGAAGTATTACTTCCACTACACGACTTGACGATCACGTGACCGCTGGGACCCCCCGTTACAGCAGAGCTGCAGGGTCCTAGCAGACCCAGATCAGCTCTGTTAGGGACTGATATCACTACAGGGGCATGATTTTCTCTTTAACTTGGGCTCCTATAAATGCAGCTCCTATGGATGCCCCAGCTACTGTGGAAAAGTATGAAATAAAAAAAAAGACCATGTAAATGACCCCCAGAGGTCTTATATGATGTCATGGGGGTCATAGATGGTAAAAAAATCAGTAAAAGAAAATCATATATTAATTAAAAAAAACTCACCTGAAGCCGATGCAACCAAAACCGTCACTGTATGTGCCCTGTAATTCAAAACTATGGCTATCATATATGAAAAGGTCCGAAAGAAAATAAGGAGTTCATTCTCAGACTTTAATTTAGTGTAGATATACTATTTTTTTTTGTTTTAAACCATAAATTAAAAAAAAAATCTATGACAAATGTTAGTGAAAAAAGATATAAAAAATAGTCCTAGATGTCGGGAAAAAATGCAGCAAAAATAATTTTTGTAGCTGGAGGGAAAAAAATGGAAGAAGAAGAAGACCTGCCGTCAGAAACAGGATGAACGGGGCAGCAGCTTAACAACCTCTAATACAACAACTGCATTACTGGAGAGGCGGCGATGCTGCGGGCGCGTCCGGCACTTTGTTACGTGGTTTCCTTCTTGTCCGCAGGGACGGCTGTAATTTTCTGCTTTGGTCTCGACAGAGAAAGTGCGAACAACTAATTAAATATTTAATGGACAAATGAGTCAAATTAAATATTAATCGGAGATTTGGCGCTGATACATTGTTGCGGCTGCCTGACCTTTAGCACCAATCTGATAACTAAGGAGAGGTTCCCACATCCTGGGAGCAGCGAGTCTGCATCCGCCTCGTCGTCCCATAGACTTCTGTGGGGACAGACTTGGAGGTGCAGTGGGGTCTTCACTCCTCACGGTGGCGCTCCATATACTAGTCTGAAGCTGCCCAGAGCCTGAGTACACACAGGTGTACTCAGGTAGCGACGTCCTCAGCGCAGACGGGCGTACGCAGGTAGCGACGTCCTCAGCGCAGACAGGGTACGCAGGTAGCGACGTCCTCAGCGCAGACAGGCGTACGCAGGTAGCGACGTCCTCAGCGCAGACGGGCGTACGCAAGTAGCGACGTCCTCAGCGCAGACAGGGTACTCAGGTAGCGACGTCCTCAGCGCAGACAGGCGTACACAGGTAGCGACGTCCTCAGTGCAGACAGGGTACTCAGGTAGCGACGTCCTCACCGCAGACAGGCATACGCAGGTAGCGACGTCCTCAGTGCAGACAGGCGTACGCAGGTAGCGACGTCCTCAGCGCAGACAGGCGTACGCAGGTAGCGACGTCCTCAGCGCAGACAAGCGTACACAAAGACAAACGTGACCCCCTGTGATTATATGTGCGGGAAGTTCCTGCGCACAAAACACAGAGAAAAGAACCCACTGATTTCAATGGGTCCAAATTTACACAAGAAAATGGCCTAACTTATGGAACAAATCACTGCACTATTTTCACTTTGTATCAAAAGGGTACCATGGCGCGCCTCTGCCCGTTACTGTGGCTCATCCTCATTCAATTGGAGGGAAAACCACAGCCTTAAAGGGGCCTTCCAGGATTAGCAAAATGGAACTACTTCTTTTTTTCCAGAAGCAGTGCCACTCTTGTCCTCAGGCTGAATCTGGTACTGCAGTTCATTTTTCCCAGACCCCTGAAGCATGTCTCCCCAGCCATCCACTAATATACAGTATTACCTTGCCTTGTCTCGGCAGATTTCCATCTCCAGGTCTCTATTCTATCCTTATGACATCTGGAATTGAGAGGATGATTCTAGGCTGGGGAATGAGGGTCTCCAGTATGAGGGTCTCCAGTATGAGGGGGTCCAGTATGAGGGGGTCCGGTATGAGGGGGTTCAGTATGAGCACCTCATTATCTGAGTCTTACCAATCCTGGCTGCACATTATAATAGACGCTGGACGTGGCAACGTGTTAAATAAAGACTTCCAGCAAACCTGTGAGATCTGAAGTCCGGGGTGGTCTCCTCTATTAAGCCATATAAAACATAGGTCTACAGCGAGCGGAGGGGGGGGGGGGGGGGTATAAGCTGCTTTTCACTCACTGAGACTTGCCAGAGAGATTACCATCTGCGATCCAGGAGGGTGAGTGATGAGGAGCGCTCATGGTTTATGTCTGGTCCTGAGAGATATGAAGGACCGAGGAGACTTTAAAATAAACCAGTTAAGGGGATTGTGTAAATTTAACAACTTCATCTCACAGTGTGGGCCCCGCCAAAAATAATAGGGTCATATGGGGGTCTCACCTGCAGAATGCAGCTATATAGGTAGACCTCCCATGACTATGGATTATAGAGGCTAGAAGGGCACCATGAACTAACTCGGCAGTAACGGGATGATAGGGGCTTCAGTATAAAGTGCCAAGCCCACAGGTGGACCATATCATTGCTATGGGTCTTGCTAGATGCAAAGACCTTATGGCTAAACCTACACAACCCCATGATATTTCAGGTAGACCACCCCATTGCTATGAATTACAGAAGATGCAAGGACACCATGAACCAAGCCACCATCGGTAAAAGGGTCATATGGGGATTCATCAGGGGAATGCTAACCCTAAAGGTAGACCACCCCATTGCTATGAATTACAGAAGATGCAAGGATACCATGAACCAAGCCACCATCGGTAAAAGGGTCATATGGGGATTCATCAGGGGAATGCTAACCCTAAAGGTAGACCACCCCATTGCTATGAATAACAGAAGATGCAAGGACACCAGGAACCAAGCCACCATCGGTAAAAGGGTCATATGGGGAATGCTAACCCTAGAGGTAGACCACCCCATTGCTATGAATTACAGAAGATGCAAGGATACCATGAACCAAGCCACCATCGGTAAAAGGGTCATATGGGGATTCATCAGGGGAATGCTAACCCTAAAGGTAGACCACCCCATTGCTATGAATTACAGAAGATGCAAGGATACCATGAACCAAGCCACCATCGGTAAAAGGGTCATATGGGGATTCATCAGGGGAATGCTAACCCTAAAGGTAGACCACCACATTGTTATGGATCACAGAATATCTAAGGCCATCATGAACAACCCCAGCAACAGTAATGAGGTCATAGGAGTCTCACCTGTAGAGATTCAGCTATACAGGTAGCCCACCCCATTGATGTGAATTACAGAAGATGCAAACCCACCAACGGGTAATAGGATCATAGGGGCTTTCACGAGTGGACTGCCAGCCATTGGGGTAGACCATGCCATTCATATGGGTCCTGTTAGATGTCAGGAGCTTGTGGGCAAACATACAGTACCATCATTAATGGGGCCATTGGGGTCTCAGCAGTAAGACACCGGCAATACAGATAGACCACCCTATTGCTTTGAATCCTGCAAGTATTCCACCATCAGTAATGGGGTCTTAAGGGATGTCACCTGTGGAGGATCTGTCCTAAAAGTAGACCACATAATTACTATGGGTCCTCTTAGATGCAAGGACCTTGTGACCAAACCTACAGAACCCTTAATAAGGGGTCTCCCCAGTAACGTGCAATCCATACAGGTAGACCCCCCATTGCTATAAACCCCAAAAGATACATGGATACGTGAAACAATAATGGGGTCATGACTGAGTTTATTCGGTTCCACCAACAACCGACCTGTTCAAAGGGAATTCCACCTTTGCCATTTAAATTCATCATAATTTTCAAGATCGCTGCTTGCTGTCAGTGAATACTTCTCACAGCTGAGGGTTTGCTCCGAAGTACAGTATCCAGTCTAGGTACACATCCTCAGGACAACTCTTTCTCCTGCCCTGTTAGTTTGTTACAGTGTATCGGTCTGCAGTCCAGAGCCCTGTCTACACTGGATACAACTGTAACAACCCCTCTGCTGTGAGAGATATTAGGTCAGGACGGGTTCTAATAAGCGATATAACATATAATCGTACAATGTAGCCTATGCCACAATGCTTGCTCACATTATTTCTGCCAGTGATTTATCAAGGCAGAGACCCCCGTGACCCCCGGTGCGGCGCTGACACAGAGCAGGTGGCGGCGTGTTTGTATTAGTCGGGTCTAGATGGCAGCAGCCTGTAAAGTTTGAGCCTTTGTTGAACACTTGAACCTGTGACATCATTTTACAAGCCTCAGACCAGAGGCTGCGTTGTGACTCCATTACTACCCCAGTAAATATAAACCACCGTGACCGCTGCCCGCCGCTGCCAACATAACCCACCTACGGTCTCTCTAATACTGTATATTGGACATGCAAAAAAAGGAGATTTCCCTTTAATACCTCAATAAAGTCATTTATATCAACCAGCTTCCGATTATTAATAACCGCGTCATTATGGCAACATTTTCGATACCCGAGTCAGCCGGCGCCTCCGGTGGGACGCTTCCATGAATGGTCCTCAGTGTGGGGGATATAATGTAGCGTTATTTTAATGTTACAATCGATGAATTATCAGGCCCAGATGTCAGTAATTATGGGACTGCAGCGAGTGGGCTGTTCCGAAAAACACGGCCGCGCTTAGCGCTCGCACTGGTAGGTGATGGGAATCTAATCTGGGCTAATGAATAAAGATGACTTGTTCGCAGTCGCCGGGTGTTTATCCACCATCTAATCCGAGGAGTCGCAGTAATGGACGGGGGTTTAAAGAACGGGTAAACATTGTAACTCTGCGACCATATGAAGCTACGCGGGCGCACGGCGAGGGGGAGTGAACTTACAGGGACCCTCCAGTCATCACATTACACTGAGCCCCACCGAGGGGCACCCACCTGCATTGTGTGTAAATGAGGGGTCTGACTCACGTCTGATGGAGGGGGGGAAAGGTCGCCAAGGAAATAATAGGCAGGAACTGCTACAATGTAGCAACTGGAATGTAACAGCGGCTACAGGGGGATATATACTTAGATCAGAGATTGGGCGCACTTTATACTAAGGGCTAAAACAGACCGGCACATGTGCCAGTAGAATAGTGAGTGCAGCTCTGGAGTATAATACAGGATGTAACTCAGGATCAGTACAGGATAAGTAATGTATGTACACAGTGACTCCACCAGCAGAATAGTGAGTGCAGCTCTGGGGTATAATACAGAATGTACTCAGGATCAGTACAGGATAAGTAATGTATGTACACTGTGACTCCACCAGCAGAATAGTGAGTGCAGCTCTGGAGTATAATACAGGATGTAACTCAGGATCAGTACAGGATAAGTAATGTATGTGCACAGTGACTCCACCAGCAGAATAGTGAGTGCAGCTCTGGAGTATAATACAGGGTGTAACTCAGGATCAGTACAGGATAGATAATGTATGTACACAGTGACTCCACCAGCAGAATAGTGAGTGCAGCTCTGGAGTATAATACAGGATGTAACTCGGGAGCAGTACAGGATAAGTAATGTGTGTACACAGTGACTCTACCAGCAGAATAGTGAGTGCAGCTCTGGGGTACAATACAAGATGTAACTCAGGAGCAGTACAGGATAAGTAATGTATGTACACAGTTAGTCAACCAGCAGAATAGTGAGTGCAGCTCTGGAGTATAATACTGGATGTAACTCAGGATCAGTACAGGATAAGCAATGTATGTACACAGTGACTCCACCAGCAGAATAATGAGTGCAGCTCTGGAGTATAATACTGGATGTAACTCAGGATCAGTACAGGATAAGTAATGTATGTACACAGTGACTCCACCAGCAGAATAGTGAGTGCAGCTCTGGAGTATAATACAGGATGTAACTCAGGGTCAGTACAGGATAAGTAATGTATATACACAGTGACTCCACCAGCAGAATAGTGAGTGCAGCTCAGGGGTATAATACAGAAGCATCTCTGCTGTTTCAGTAGATTCATTCTAGATGTAAGCTGTAAAGTGGTTCGGTGTCTGACACATTAGTTCTGGTAGCTGGCGCTGACTGGTAAGCTTAAACGTTGAGCGCTCCCACAAAGGATGCTTCATCTGTCAGTACAGACCCATGATATATGTAGTGGAATGTTATCTTTAGAATTTTGCTCCTGTAGATAATGTAGATTTATCATTACATATGCTGGCTGTCCCTTGGCACAGGAAGGGTTACTTGATCCCATAATCTGCAGGCCATGCCCAGCACTTCCGCACTCACATCTTCCCACAAGGATCCCGTGAAGATTTTATCCACCGGAATTTCATGGATAATAAAAGGCGTCACTGAATCCGCGGCTCATATTCACGTGCCGATCTGAGAGCGAGACGTCTTGTGTCCCAGGATTCCGGGAGCTGTCATAAACAGACTTAATCCTCGCTCCTGGGGGCGGCTTTGTTATTCTGCGCATGGAAGCTGCAGATCACCAAACTTTTCAGAAATCTGAATGTCAAATGTATCTGGTTCTACAGGATGTAGTGAAAAGGCCGGATCCAGCGCCATATCTCTGTCCTGGTGGCCTATACTGAAGCAACAATAGCGTACTGGAATAGGAAGGCATGGATGCACTACATGATGGTACGGCGCACGGACCCCCGGGGGCCCTGGAACATGGACTGCAGTTTTGTGTTGTGGCCCCTTTAAGAGATGGAGAGAAAAACCCAATTGCAAAGTTGAAGAGTCACATGTGAGAAGCAGAAATCGACTTTCCGTGTCCCTCTGGGACCGCTGCTATGACCAAAGTAAGGAAAGTGTACTGGAAGTGGCTTCCTCCTGCTACTATACATGCATGGAGCCGTTGGACAGTGCAGCCCAGGGATGACGCTATCACTGCAAGACCGTGTTAGTGACCGGTGTAGCGCCAATTCAGTGCAGATGCAATGCAGATTACTAGTAAGATCACGACCCAATGAGAAAACAATGCGAATATAAGCTGGGGGTTGGAAATTGGCGCCATCGCCTCATTGGACCTTTCTTCACTCCAGGGATTCTCAATGCTCCGGTACTGGAATCTCCAGGCGGATGACTTTCTGGATGATCCGCCCCTATCGGAGCAGAAGGACATTTCCAGTACAGTTTAGTGCCGGGTTTGCACAGAACTTGCAAGTTTTTGAAGTTTTACACTACCAGTTCGGCAAAAATGGGCAGCGTTTAGTGGGAAGGGGCGTGGCCTCACATGGCATAGTACTTTTACTATAATTTATGTAAAATACAATGCGAATCTACGCCGCTTCCTAGCTACTGTAGGTTTATCTGGCTGGTGCACGGTGCGGAACGAGATACGCCTAATTAGCTTTTCATTATATTTTTAGCCCTTTGCGTCTTAATTCTAGTTTTAAGATCGCTGCTTGCTGTCAGGAAACAGGAACAATGGGCTGTATTCACTTGGAGTGATACTTTAGACCCCAGTCTACGGTAAAGATGGTGTTGCTGTGGAGTGCGCCAAATGTGTCAAGAAGAACAAGCCTCCTAATACATTTGGCACATTTTTGGGCCGTCACTGTGCCAAAGTTGAAATGCATGCCAGCTAATAACGGGTGTAGGTTTCAGCTATAATACGGAGCGGTGGATGACTGGTGCCTTGCAGCGCTGCAGTCCTGAGTTCAATATACGAAGTGCACGGGCCCCGCTCGTTCATAAAAGGAAGGAGAATCAGCCCGCCATGATTTAACAAGATGCCAGTGATCACGGGTATGAGCTGCGTTTAGCGCACGGGCAGATGTACGTGTTTGTGCACTTCCCATAGACTTCTCTGGGACTCTTTGGTGTGAAAACAGACACAAGATCGGGCAGGTCCTATTTTTTTGCGCCTGCGAAAACGATGGGTGCAAAAAAAGAAAATGAGACTGTACCTATAATTGTGGCATGTCACGCTTATCTGTTTAAGCTCTTACACGCATATTTTTCAAGTGCGTAATAGGCAGTGCACACCTAGGTCTATTTCATACGAGCGCTGAGTAGGTGCGTCAAAAAAGCGCATCTAAAAGAACGCACGGTTTCCTATGAGTTTTTTCAAACGTTTTTTTGATGCCCCGAAAAAAAGCGCTCCAAGAAAGCACATGTCCTATCTTTGGACGGCACAGCGCCTGCAGCTCCCATAGACTTCTATGGGAGCAGTCCGGCAAAGGGATGGGGCAGGGTTGGAGGGGGAGTGGCTGCTATTTGTTCACCCAATCGAACGCTCAGATAGCCACGCTGTTTTAGCACAATTGTTAAAACAGTTAAAACAACGCTCGCTCGTCTGAATAATCCCTTAATATGCAGGAAGAGAAAGAAATGGAGGGAGAATGGTGGCTCAGTTGTTAGCACTGTTGCCTTGTAGTTTGGGGTCCTAGGTTCAAAACTGTCCGAAGACAACATCTGCATAGAGTTTGTATGATCTTCTTGTGTTTGTGTGGGTTTCTTGTTAATAATAATCACATTTTTTGTAAAGCGGATGCATTTATGGAGAAGGAGGAGAACTCCTACTATACACCGGCTTTACTGATATTGGTGAAGTTCTGGTTTGTTTCGTTCGAACTAATTCAGACCAAACCAAACTTTTTGCCGAAGTTCAGCCAATTCCGCAAATAGAACTTTTCAAAACTTCACTTAACACTTATGACAGCCACTGAAGTCAATGGCCAACCTTACACACAGGTGTGTTGAATCATTTTAGCGGCTCTCCACCCCGGTCAATATATAGGGACCCCACTATATACGCTCTCCATATGTCCTAATAGGCTATACAGTATAGACAAGGGTGCACAGTCCCTTTAATAAAGAGTTTCAGGATTCTCCATGTGCCCTGGGATCCCCTTACTGTCTCATGGCGGCTTCCTGGATACGGTGTCTGTATTCCTTATATAACAATTACTATTTGTATCCAGTGTTTCCAGAAATCCGCCGTCTCCGTGCCCATTCTCTCAGCTGCACAGACACTCCCTGCCTCTCACCTCTGGCACTGAGCTCGAGCAAACAGCCCAGGATGCTCCATGCCAGCTCTGTGGGTGCAGCACACGGCGTGTACGTAGCGTGCCGCTGACTGCACCGCCAAACATCGCAGCTCTGCTATTTCCACTGCAGCTCGCTCAGGGCTGGGTTGTTTAATCACAATGTGTGTTTAACAGGAGCGGAAAATAATAGGAAAAAAGAAAAGTTATTTAAAGAGACTCAACATCGGCAACTGTACTCACGTATCTAAGCCTATCATGTGGGATACTGTCTGCTTAGCCATGTATCTAACACTATCATGTGGGATACTGTCTGCTCAGTTCATGCATCTAAGCCTATCCTATGTGATATTGTCTGCTGACCTTCTGTATCTAGTTCTACCATGTGTGATACAGTCTGCTGAGATACTGTATCTAAGCAAGTTTAACCTAAATTTTAACATGATTGTCCCACGAAAATAAAAAATGGTTTTCTGAAAATGTATCCCAAAATGTGTTTTTAGGGGGATTGTGGGGCCATTCCTAAGCAGATCAGGGGTTGCGCTTAAAATTGTTTCATGATTGGCGATTCCCATGCTGGTAGGTATGGACTACTAGGCCTACAATATGTGATACTGCCTCCTGAGCTGTTGGATCAAAGCCTACTATGTGTGATACTGTCTATATTGTATGGAGGGGACAAACCCTTCTGTCTCTCTCCAGACTCTTCTTTTCTCCTCCAGACCCCTTTGCGCCCCTGAACTTTTCAGACTCCTCTATTCTCCCCCAGACTCATTTGTCCCCTTCGAGAATCCTTTGTCCCCATCCAGAATGATCTACCCTCACCTGACTCATTTGCCCTCTTCAGAGTCTTCTGTGCCCCTTCACTTTGTTCTGCTCCCCCTTCAGAACTCTCTAGACTTCTTTGTCCCCATCCAGACTCTTCTGCTCCCCCTACAGACTCCTCTGTCCTCCTCCAGACTCCTGTGCCTCCACCTAGACTCCTGTGCCTCCACCAAGACTTCTGTGTCTCCTCCTTTTGTCTTCTCCAGACATCTCTGTCCCTTTCCAGACTCTTTTGTCCTTTTTACACTATTCTGATCTCTACAGACTTCTCTGTCCCCCTCTTGACTTTTCTATCCACCTCCGGACTCCTCTGTCCCCCTCTTGACTTTTCTATCCACCTCCGGACTCCTCTGTCCCCCTCCGGACTCCTCTGTCTCCTTCAGACTCCTCTGTCTCCTTCAGACTCCTCTGTCTCCTTCAGACTCCTCTGTCTCCTTCAGACTCCTCTGTCTCCTTCAGACTCCTGTCTCCTTCAGACTCCTCTGTCTCTCTCCAAACTCCTGTGTTTGCTCCAGACTCCTTGTTCCATTTTGACTTAATCGTCCCTGTTCAGACCCGTCTGACACTTAGTATCCTTTTAAGTCACAGATAATTGCCCATAACAAGCGCTGATCGATGATCTAGCAAGTGATTCAGCAATCATTTAAGGGCCTTTTACACTTGGCAATGGTTGACAACTTATGATTGTGCGGTCGTCCGTTTCCTTTATTCTCAGCGAGTTGTCCCCCACTTACACGAGGAGATGAAGTGGTGACAGTCCATCATTGTAATGAGCACCCTGAGCGCCGCATTATTTACATGGCGCATTGCACAGGCACGAACATTCATATTCATTCGGCCCATTGTCTCTTATAGAAACTCATAATGAAATCCAACATGCCAATCCTTCATCCCCGGGACATCTGCTGGGGGTGAGCTGAAATCATTGTGACCTGGTGACTTACCTCTAAGGTGTTCAGCAAGTTATATGACATGCGGCTGAGCCGCTGATCAGACATGGTGCGTCCAATGAGCCAACGTCCCCCGCTCTCGCCGATGAGTCAGCGCGCCGTTATGATTCATACACAATCTGAGCCTCATTGGCTTTCATCCAAATTGAAAATCCTTTAATTAAGGGGAAGTAATAAATTAATAAGCCCCCCCCCCCCCACCTCCGGAGACTGTGGTCTGTAGGGGAGTAGGGGGATGGGGGTGCGTTCTGTAATACTAGGCCATGCAGTGTACACAGCCCCATTCATCCCCTCGCCCCTCTGTGCATTGTGTATATGAGCCGTACACTGCGCCTTTTGTCCTCCGTGCTCCACGTTCGCACTTTGTTCACAAGTTCACGCCACAATCCCCTCTCAAGATGTAAATTTGCAATTGATTTTGGATACTTGAGAGACAACAATATCATTGGATAGCGTCCCGGCGCGGTCGTGTTTACAGCACATTTTTGGCAGTTTGTAAATACGGGGGCCAGCGGATCCTAGAGAGTAATAACAGGTCCTAATGTAAACCCGTCCACAGAAAGCAGCCGCGTTTAAAGGGGAACCTACAATCCTAGGTTATAACGCATCCGATACAATGGTGCCATATTTCTAGGGAGATGTTTGATTAGTTTTTATGGTGGTTCCTCATGGAAAAGCCTACTGTGTGCGCCCTGTGACCAGCGAGGGTGACAATGGTGACACCTAGTGGTCAAGAAAACACAGTGACTACAATATCAAAGGGGAACTTCATACTATTTTACTTATTTATTGCTTTTTTTAATTTAGCACTAACATCCTCTGTAGTGTTGTAGAAAGAAAGCGATCCCTTGTAGCAGTCCTCCACCACGCTCTTATCCAACGATGATCCCTGCAGAAACCCTGCTGCTCGCCGTCCCGGCAATACAAGTCAATGGTCCCTTTTTTAGAGATTCAGACATTACCCCAGATGGAAACCCTGGATGTAGTGAATAGCGACCTGTCAATGTGTTTTTCCGCTGCACAGTTATACAATTTTTGCGCTCTTTTGCCCGCTGTAGTCTCGTCTTTCGGTTTCTCTTAGACGCAATAGCGCTGGAACTGGTCGTCTGCTGTTATAGGTCATCCGTGCTAAGGAACGATGAATGATGCGTTCAGACATGTGAGCTGTATTCAGCTACTCATGACTGTGCAGCAACTGTTGGTCAGAATGATTCCTGACATCCTCCTCCGACCCCTTTCAGTGACGAGTTGTTTCCACTACCACTACTAGGGGGGACCGACTGTTGTATGTGATGACCCCCAGACCATCACACCAGCAGGGGGCAGTGTGCCGCTCCACAGCAAAGCCAGGATCGAGGCGCTCACCCCGAGGTCTCCAGACACGAACACGGCTGTCGTTAGCGCCCAAACTACACCTGGATCCATTGCTGAAAACAACCCGGTTCCACTCCAGTTTCATTGTTCACAACATTGCTGCAAACAGAGGAGACGGTGGGGGTCAGAGGCCGTACATGTAATGGGGGCCATCAGACCAAATGTCCTTCAGCCAAGTGCCTGGAAATGATTTAGACCAGGGTTTCCCAAAGTGTACTCCGCGGAGCCCTTGGGGCTTCATGAGTGATTGCCAGGGTCTCCAACGGAGGGTCTAGGTCCCGCTGTACTCACGCCTGTACCGATGTCCGGATAGCCTGTACTCAGGAAATGAGCATACAGGACCTGTAGTCGGCATAGCAACACGGATCACATCAGCCAGCTCCAGTCATGTGAGGCCACAATGGGGGACTCTATTACTACTTGGGCGCATTGGGGGGCGCTATCACTACTGTGGCAGCTATGGGGGCGCCTATGGCTACTGGGGATACAATAGGAGTCACGATTACTACTGAGGCCAATATAGGGGACACTATTACTACTGAGGCCACTGTGGAGGTCACTATTACTACTAAGGCCACGAACATAGGGGGCACTTACTACATGGGGGGGAGGGGGGGATTCGCTGCGGAATTTAGAGTAGCTGTAGCAGCCAAGTGGATGAGCCTCACAGCCACTTACATGGAGCTTGTATATCAGTATCACAACCGCAAGAGTCACAAGTGGCAGATTTTTTGCAAAAGTTTTTGCAATGGAAAATGTTTCATTCATCCGCACGGCGGCGTTGGCAGTGGGCACACGGATTCTTGCAATTTCCATTCAGATGAAAGGCACAGTCACAGAAATGTCTGCAGCAAATCAGCCATGTGTAACTATTCCCCTAAACTTCAACAACAAATCATGGTAAATTCCAGTGACGGTTTTATAGAAAATGCCACTCGGGACATTTTAAGAGCGTTTCACTTTTAACCCACTTAATGCTGCCATATAGTGCCTAGACAATACTGTTCTGTACAGCACATATAATACCACCCTATAGTATCATATACAGCACACATAATACCAAAATATAGTGCCAAGAGAATCCTCTCATATACAGCCCACATGATACTACTATACAAATAAAGATTATTATTATTATTATTATATACTGTCAAAACAATACGGTCTGTCATATACAGCCATATAGTGCCAAGACAATACTGCCATATATAGCCCAGATAATACCACCATAAAGTGCCAAGACAATACTGCAATATATAGCCCATATAATACCACCATATACTGCCAAGACAATGTTGCCATATGTAGCCTATATACTACCGTGATATAGTACCAATATAATACTTCTCCCTACAGCTCAAATAATACCATCATATAGTGCCAAGACAAAGCTGCCATATACAGCACACATAATGCAACATATACTGCCCGTATTATACCATCGTACAGTGCCAAGATAATATTTCTCTCTGCAGCTCACATAATACCGCTGTATAATATCGAGACAATACTGCCATATATAGCCCTTATACCACCATCATATGGTGCCAAAGCAATAATTCTCCATACAGCTTACATAATACCACCATACAGTACCAAGAAAATGCTGCCATATTCAGCTGATGTAATACCACCATATAGTACCAAGACAATACTTTTGTATATAGCTCCAAGTAACAGCACCTTATAACACTGAAATAATATGGCCACATAGAACCCATATCATAATGTAATTATAGTCCCAAATATAATTGGGAATTTGCTTTGTGACCCCCAAGGACTGTGAGAGCCACAGCACGGTGGAGCCCATGTGCCCCCTCGCCCGCCCCTGATGAAGCTTCTGTCAGGTCTTGAAGGAGATATTTTGGGAAGATCTCCAGGAGACTTTCTGCACAACATCTGATCTGCAGAACAGGCTGAGGAAACAGCTGACGCAGATCCCCAGACGCGTCTGGCCCGGTTTATAGGGTTTCCCAGCCTGGCCCATGTCTCATCAGTGTAAGGGATGTTTTACATTAGGCGACAGATGAAGGATCAAACACAGCCAGTCCCCGGGGGCCGGAGCTGTGACACTAACAATCATTACTAGGAAAGTGACGTTCTGGAGGGCAATCCGGCACCACCTGCGTGTCCCGGGCCGCTCCAGATCCGTCCACTCATCAGCCGCAGATGGCGGTATATTTAGTCTGCATTGTGAAAGCCACCGGGGAGCTCTGAGAGGAGCATGGAGTACAGTAGTGTAGAGTATGTAGGGTGCAGTATGGTGTACAGAGTATATAGTGTGTAGTATGGTGTACGGCATGTATAGTGTAGTATGGTGTACGGTATGCAGTGTGTAGTATGGTGTATGGAGTATATAGTGTGCAGTATGGTGTACGCTATGAGGTGTGTAGTATGGTATATAGTATGCAGTGTGATGTATGGTGTATGAAGTATATAGTGTGTAGTATGGTGTACAGTATATAGTGTGTAGTATAATGTACGGTGCGTAGTATGGTGTACGGAGTATATAGTGTGTAGTATAGTGTACAGTATGAGGTATATGCTTACGGTATGTAGTGTGTAGTATGGTGTACGGTATGTAGTGTGTAGTATAGTGTACAGAGTATATAGTGTGTAGTATAGTGTACAGTATGAGGTATATGCTGTACGGTATGTAGTGTGTAGTATGGTGTACGGTATGTAGTGTGTAGTATAGTGTACAGTATGAGGTACATGCTGTACGGTGTGTAGTATGGTGTACAGAGTATATAGTGTGTAGTATAGTGTACAGTATGAGGTATATGCAGTACTGTATGTAGTGTGTAGTATGGTGTATGGAGTCTGGTATATGTACTAAGGAGTATGTAGAATGGTGTAAGTAGTATGGAGTCTGGTACCGGTATATGTACAGTATGTAGTATGATGTATGTAGTACAGGGCCTGGTATATGTAGTATGGAGTCTGGTATATGTAGTATGGAGTCTGGTATATGTACAGTATGTAGTATGATGTATGTAGTATGGAGTCTGGTATATGTACAATATGTAATATGTAGCACAGGGTCTAGTATATGTAGTATGGAGTCTGGTATATGTACAGTATGTAGTATGATGTATGTAGTATAGAGTCTGGTATATGTACAGTATGTAATATGTAGTACAGAGTCTGGTATATGTAGTATGGAGTCTGGTATATGTACAGTATGTAGTATGATGTATGTAGTATGGAGTCTGGTATATGTACAGTATGTAATATGTAGTATGGAGTCTGGTATATGTACAGTATGTATTATGTAGCACAGGGTCTAGTATATGTAGTATGGAGTCTGGTATATGTACAGTATGTAGTATGATGTATGTAGTATGGAGTCTGGTATATGTACAGTTTGTAGTATGATGTATGTAGTATGTTGTCTGGTATATGTACAGTATGTATTATGTAGCACAGGGTCTGGTATATGTAGTATGTAGTCTGGTATATGTACAATATGTAGTATGATGTATGTAGTACTGAGTCTGGTATATGTACAGTATGTATTATGTAGCACAGGGTCTGGTATATGTAGTCTGGTATATGTACAGTATGTAATATGTAGTATGTAGTCTGGTATATGTACAGTATGTAGTATGTAGTACGGAGTCTGGTATATGTAGTATGTAGTTTGGTATATGTACAGTATGTAGTAGGATGTATGTAGTATGTAGTCTGGTATATGGACAGTATGTAGTATGTAGTTTGGTATATGTACAGTATGTATTATGTAGCACAGGGTCTGGTATATGTAGTATGGAGTCTGGTATATGTACAGTATGTTGTATGGAGTCTGGTATATGTACAGTATGTATTATGTAGCACAGGGTCTGGTATATGTACAGTATGGAGTATGATGTATGGAGTCTGGTATATGTACAGTATGGAGTATGATGTATGTAGTATGTAGTCTGGTATATGTACAGTATGTAATATGTTGTACGGAGTCTGGTATATGTACAGTATGTATTATGTAGCACAGGGTCTGGTATACGTAGTATGGAGTCTGGTATATGTACAGTATGGAGTATGATGTATGTAGTATGTAGTCTGGTATATGTACAGTATGTAATATGTAGTACGGAGTCTGGTATATGTAGTATGGAGTCTGGTATATGTACAGTATGTAGTCTGGTATATGTACAGTATGTAATATGTAGTACGGAGTCTGGTATATGTACAGTATGTAATATGTAGTACGGAGTCTGGTATATGTAGTATGGAGTCTGGTATATGTACAGTATGTTGTACGGAGTCTGGTATATGTACAGTATGTAGTACGGAGTCTGGTATATGTAGTATGGAGTCTGGTATATGTAGTGTGTAGTCTGGTATATGTACAGTATGTAATATGTAGTACGGAGTCTGGTTTATGTAGTATGGAGTCTGGTATATGTAGTGTGTAGTCTGGTATACGTACAGTATGTAATATGTAGTACGGAGTCTGGTATATGTACAGTATGGAGTATGATGTATGTAGTATGGAGTCTGGTATATGTACAGTATGGAGTATGATGTATGTAGTATGTAGTCTGGTATATGTACAGTATGTAATATGTTGTACGGAGTCTGGTATATGTACAGTATGTATTATGTAGCACAGGGTCTGGTATATGTAGTATGGAGTCTGGTATATGTACAGTATGGAGTATGATGTATGTAGTATGTAGTCTGGTATATGTACAGTATGTAATATGTAGTACGGAGTCTGGTATATGTAGTATGGAGTCTGGTATATGTACAGTATGTAGTCTGGTATATGTACAGTATGTAATATGTAGTACGGAGTCTGGTATATGTACAGTATGTAATATGTAGTACGGAGTCTGGTATATGTAGTATGGAGTCTGGTATATGTACAGTATGTTGTACGGAGTCTGGTATATGTACAGTATGTAGTATGTAGTACGGAGTCTGGTATATGTAGTATGGAGTCTGGTATATGTAGTATGTAGTCTGGTATATGTACAGTATGTAATATGTAGTACGGAGTCTGGTATATGTACAGTATGTAGTATGTAGCACAGGGTCTGGTATATGTAGTATGGAGTCTGGTATATGTACAGTATGTAATATGTAGTACGGAGTCTGGTATATGTAGTATGTAGTCTGGTATATGTACAGTATGTAATATGTAGTACGGAGTCTGGTATATGTAGTATGGAGTCTGGTATATGTAGTGTGTAGTCTGGTATATGTACAGTATGTAATATGTAGTACGGAGTCTGGTATATGTAGTATGGAGTCTGGTATATGTAGTATGTAGTCTGGTATATGTACAGTATGTAATATGTAGTACGGAGTCTGGTATATGTACAGTATGTAGCACAGGGTCTGGTATATGTAGTATGGAGTCTGGTATATGTACAGTATGTTGTACGGAGTCTGGTATATGTACAGTATGTAGTATGTAGTACGGAGTCTGGTATATGTAGTATGGAGTCTGCTATATGTAGTATGTAGTCTGGTATATGTACAGTACGTAATATGTAGTACGGAGTCTGGTATATGTACAGTATGTAGTATGTAGCACAGGGTCTGGTATATGTAGTATGGAGTCTGGTATATGTACAGTATGTAATATGTAGTACGGAATCTGGTATATGTAGTATGTAGTCTGGTATATGTACAGTATGTAATATGTAGTACGGAGTCTGGTATATGTAGTATGGAGTCTGGTATATGTAGTGTGTAGTCTGGTATATGTACAGTATGTAATATGTAGTACGGAGTCTGGTATATGTAGTATGGAGTCGGGCCGCGGCGGACGGCACTTTCTCCCCATCAGTGACAGAGAACAGTTCATCTTTGTTTAAATGTCTGAGAGACGGAAACATGAAACAAGATCAAAGTGCTGCGGGCTCTGCGAGTTCTCAGGCTGATGAATGAGAACCAGGATATGGGATATTACAGCGCTCTATAGCGTGGCGCAGTACGTGTGAGAGGTCAGCGCCAGGCTCGCCAACTACTTCCTAAATACATGAAGGGTCAGCCATCAATGGCGCCCATTGTACCGCACATCACGTTTCATCCCGGTAAGTAGAAACATTATCAGTCGCTGCAAATGTTACATCATAAGTTCTGTCTTCAAATACCCTCAGCAAACTCTTCATAAAGACTGTCACAGTGCCCCCATCACAGGATCGTGGCCCTCATCACAGGATCGTGGCCCTCATCACAGGATCGTGGCCCTCATCACAGGATCATGGCCCTCATCACAGTGACTGTGCCCCCATCACAGGACCATGGCCCTCATCACAGTGACAGTGCCCCCATCACAGGATCATGGCCCTCATCACAGTGACAGTGCCCCCATCACAGGACCGTGGCCCTCATCACAGTGACCGTGCCCCCATCACAGGATCATGGCCCTCATCACAGTGACAGTGCCCCCATCACAGGATCGTGGCACTCATGCCAGGGACAGTGCCCCCATCACAGAATCGTGGCCCTCATGACAGTGCCCCCATCACAGGATCGTGGCCCTCATGACAGTGCCCCCATCACAGGATTGTGGCCCTCATGACAGTGCCCCCATCACAGGACCGTGGCCCTCATCACAGTGACAGTGCCCCCATCACAGGATCGTGGCCCTCATGCCAGTGACAGTGCCCCCATCACAGGATCGTGGCCCTCATGACAGTGCCCCCATCACAGGATCGTGGCCCTCATGACAGTGCCCCCATCACAGGATCGTGGCCCTCATGACAGTGCCCCCATCACAGGACCGTGGCCATCATCACAGTGACAGTGCCCCCATCACAGAATCGTGGCCCTCATGACAGTGCCCCCATCACAGGATTGTGGCCCTCATGACAGTGCCCCCATCACAGGATCGTGGCCCTCATGACAGTGCCCCCATCACAGGATCAGAGCCCTAATCACAGTTACAGTTCATAGGATCACTGTCTTCATCACAGGCTCATGTCCCTCATCACAGTCACAGAGCCCCCGTCACAGGATCAGAGCCCCATTACAGGTTCATGACCCTCATCATAGTCTTAGATCTCTGATCACAGGATCTGAGCCCCAAACAATAGTGGGGTCATCAGCACTTCTAAATGAACCACTCAGTGGGAGGTAGATAACATGCAAAGTTCAGAGTAGGGACTTAACTCCAAAATCCACAGACCTTGATCCACACACACAAATCACGAGCAGCATAGATAGGTGCCTAGAAAAAATGCTCAGACCTGATGCTCCTTTATGCCTCCATATACAACGTTTCGACCAGCACTGTGGTCTTTTTCAAGCTGAACGAAACGTTGTATATGTGTAGTGGCCCAGAGTTAACGGGGCCCTTCCATACGTGTGAACGTGTTTGTCTCGTGCATTTGTATTGTCAGTGTCTACTATGTGTGTAACACAATTATGTTAGAAAAAATTGTCACTGCGCTACGTGGTACTTGTGTTATATGTATGGAAACACTTTGTCTTTAGCGGTAAGCATAAAGGTGAGTGGTAATATAAGAAAGACACTTACTGGGGAGGAGGGGTGTGTGTATATAATACAGAAGCCACCTCCTTGAAGTGTAGACTCCAATCACTGACGAAGGTACACACCGGTGTACTGGGTAAAATCCAAGGTTTTATTTGATACTCCACCGATTGTGGTAAACGTAACAGACAGGCAACACATTTCGGTGTCTCAGTGACACCTTTCTCAAGCCATATAGTGCATAAAAGACATACAGAACATATACTCACATTTATAGTGAAACCGAAAATGAAAATACTCAATGCATCCGTGGGTAGCGCCATATTGTGGACGGGATCCATTGTGACAGCGTATGATGTGATAGTGGGGGGAAGGGCCAGCGTCAGGACGTCTGATAAGCCAAGAGGAGGGGGGGGGGGGGGAGAAATGCAAAAGGGAATTATAGGTGGGCAGATGGTATATGTTGTGGATAACCACTGGGTTGATATCCTCAACGCATACCATCTGCCCACCTATAGTTCCCATTTGCATTTGCCGCCCACAATATGGCGCTGCCCACGGATGCATTGAGTATTTTCATTTTCGGTTTCACTATAAATGTGAGTATATGTTCTGTATGTCTTTTATGCACTATATGGCTTGAGAAAGGTGTCACTGAGACACCGAAATGCGTTGCCTGTCTGTTACGTTTACCACAATCGGTGGAGTATGAAATAAAACCTTGGATTTTACCCAGTACACCGGTGTGTACCTTCGTCAGTGATTGGAGTCTACACTTCAAGGAGGTGGCTTCTGTATTATATACACCCTCCTCCCCAGTAAGTGTCTTTCTTATATTACCACTCGCCTTTATGCTTACCGCTAAAGACAAAGTGTTTCCATACATATAACATAAGTACCACGTAGCACAGTGACAATTTTTTCTAACATAATTGTGTTATATATTTCTCTGTGAGGGTTACCCTGCATCAGGGAAACCCCTTTGAAATGTCCTGCAGCTCTCCGGCTAACACGTGGATCAGGTACCTGTGAAACTATAGTGGAGTTTTTGAAAACCTTGTGGCGCATTCCTACCCTACCTACTCCTTCTATGTGTGTGCATTTGATGTGTTTTGCACCTCTGCAGCACTGAATGGGTTAATGTCTGGGTTATATCTGAAAAATGTATCTTGTTGTGTGTCATGTGTTTGTGCTATGTCTATGTGTTTGCAAGGATGCTGTGCAAGCCAGTCTAAGTTGGAGTCTTGGGAAGAGAGGCGTTCTTAGTGGGTAAGAGAAACTGTGCCTCATGATAGGAGGATCCCAAGATGGAAGAGGCTAAGCAATGGCCACCTACTGACCCTGGCCCACTTCACCCAGGAAGCCTCGGTAGGACTAAGCTATACTTAGAGTGAGAGAGGAGCCACCACACAACACTGAGTGCAACTTCTAAATGTGAGTGTGTATCGGTAGAGAGCTGGAGAGAAAGAGTGAAGAGAGTGGCCGGGAGCAGAACCCCACAGATAACTGGGACTGTGGCTTCTTCTGCCATCCTGAGAATCCTCCCTGTCACACCACTATTCTGTTTAGCACCGGTGTCCTGCTGGCTGATGTAACGTTTATGGACTGTTCAATACTTTATTCAAGTAAACGAGCTCTACGGACTGTTCCCGGTTTTGCTCAGAAAGTTATCCCTGTGTGTGGACTCATGTTAGAACTTCTGGATTCACTGCAGAGGACGGAATGGTGGCGTCACGTGTGACAACAGGCTTTAAGGTAAACAGTGGATTAGGTTTTCCCTGTGATCTCCGGCAGCAGTAATTTGGTTGGGTTCTGTGCTACCCCCAGGGGAGGAGATAGTAGAGCCCCGTGACAAGGCCTTATCTACCCCGCTATATCCTCAGCTGTGGGCCTGCTCTTCGGACACTGCATATGGACGAGTATCAGAGTCCTATCACAAGCTTATCACCCTCATCACAGCCTTATATATCTCATCACAGGATTTGAGCCCCCCGTCACAGGATCACGTCCCTCATCACAGTCACAGAGCCATCACATGATCAGAATCCCCATGACAGGATCAGAGCTCCTATCACAGTTCCCCCATCATAGGATTGGAGCCCTCATCACCAGACCAGAGCCCCATCACAAGATTATGGTCCTCATCACAATCACAGAGCCCCCATCACAGGATCATGGCCCTATCACTGCCATGGAATCCTCATCACAGTTACAGTGTCCATATCACAGTCTCAGAGCCTCCGTCATAACCTCATTACACTTACAGTGCCTCCATCATGACTGCAGTGCCCCTGTCACAGCTGAAGTACCCCCATTACAGTGACAATGCCACACAACAGCCATAGAAGCCTCATTAGAGCCATACTTTCCCCGTAACAGTCACAATGCTCCCGTACCACCTGTCCCCAGGGGCGTAACTAAAGGCTCAGGGGCCTTGATGTAAAAGGTGAGCTCGGGCCCCCCCTCTTTCTGTATCTGTACCCGTACCCATACCTAAACCATGCTGCACAGAGGTATAACTTGAAGCTTCTGGGCTCCAATGCAAAACCTGTAACAGGGCCCCCAACTATAATGGTTTACTCATAGTACTGGGCTCCCTATATGGAGAAGAGAGGCCTTATGGGCCCACTAAGGCTCCTGGGCCCGGGTGCAACCACATCCCCTGCACCCTCTATAGTTATGCCCCTGCCTGTCACATAAACTGACAGCAAGCAGAGAAGTTGAACATATTAAGGTATTAAGGCACAAAGTACATGAAAGAGCTGCACAACTTTTCCTTATGTGCTGGAAAACCCCTTTAAAGTGCAAGATTGCATTTACGTAGCGAGGGCTGCAGTGTAGTTGTTGCATGGGGTCCGCATGAGGACAGAGAGCGCCCCCCTCTTGAGAGTTTTGTGATTACTCCTCTCCCTTCTCTTGATTATTATAATCTCGCCTCCAGTTCTACGGATTTCGTTGTTTGCGCTGCACAAATCTCCGGCTCCTCAGACTCTTCCCGGACCCTTGCTGGACAATCCTGAGATTTGCAGCAGATCCCTCTGCTATGAGGCCGGGATTATTACTTGTGTGCCTCATAACTTGGACATAAACATCGAGGCTTCTGTTCTTATTTTCTTTTCTGCGAACATCAAAGACTGTGGTGATGGAGGACCACCAACGCTCCTACTACGGACACATTCCCCAGTGATCCTGAATCCACTCAAAGTCTAAAAATCTGTTAAGTCCAGTGTACAGTCATATGTCAAGGAAGAAGAGATACATGGAGCTGTTTGTGAGGTCTTCACAACGCCTGACTCCAGGATGCTGGAAGGAAATTGCGGTCATTGGTGATTTTTTAAGTCCATGAATTCTGCAGGGTCCAGGAACCTGATTACAGATTTTTTGCACCCTGCATAGCTGATATTTTGTTAGTCATGGACAGAAAGTAAGTAACCAGGGCTCAGATGTAAGTGTTCAATTCCTAGACAGCAGCCCCACAGGGGAATGTAGGTGATGACAGTACTAGTGCGAAGCGATACGTTTATTGGGGGAAATTGTGCAATTCAGAGAAGGCTCTAGTACCCTGTTGTACTGCCTCTAGCTTAGATACAAGATGTGATACCGGCAGGCATGGAGGCTCTAGTACCCTGTTGTACCGTCTCTAGCTTAGATACAAGATGTGATACAGGTGGGCATGGAGGCTCTAGTACCCTGTTGTACCGTCTCTAGCTTAGATACAAGATGTGATACAGACAAGCATGGAAGCTCCAATACCCTGCTCTATCACCTCTCACTTGGATACAAGATGTGATACAGGTGGGCATGGTGGCTCTAGTACCCTGTTGTACTGCCTCTAGCTTGGATACAAGATGTGATACAGACAAGCATGGAAGCTCTAGTACCCTGTTGTACCTCCTCTCGCTTGGATACAAGTTGCGATACAGGCAGGCATGAAAGCTCTAGTACCCTGTTGTACCGCCTCTAGCTTGGATACAAGATGTGATACAGGTGGGCATGGAGGCTCTAGTACCCTGTTGTACCGCCTCTAGCTTGGATACAAGATGTGATACGGGCAGGCATGGAGGCTCTAGTACCCTGTTGTACCGCCTCTAGCTTGGATACAAGATGTGATACAGGTGGGCATGGAGGCTCTAGTACCCTGTTGTACCGCCTCTAGCTTGGATACAAAATGTTATACAGGTGGGCATGGAGGCTCTAGTACCATGTTATACCACCTCTAGCTTGGATACAAGATGTGATATGGACAGGAATGGAGGCTCTAGTACCCTGTTGTACTGCCTCTAGCTTCGATACAAGATGGGCATGGATGCATACAGGTTCCTTATGATATCCTGTGGCACATATGCCATCAAATGCTGCAATTGGACCTCCAGATCCTGCACATTCGGAGGCTGCCAAAGTTGGCATTCCAGCAGGTGCCATAAATGCTAGATCAGCAAGAAACTAGTGACCGGGCAGCCACGGAAGTGTGACAATGTTATGGAGGCTCCTGGGACCCCCTTGTGTGTGCGGCCAGGCATTATCCTGCTGGAAGCCGCCATGAGAGGAACACATGTGGCTGCAGGATATCCAGAACATATCGCTGAGCTGTCATTGTCCCTCGTACACTAATCCATTTGTAGAGAGGCAGCCCTGGGCTTGAGAAACATCCTATCCGGAGCGAAACGTCGCCGCTACTACCTTGTTGTGCAGTCCACATTGCTGTAGATGCTATTGGAACCCTGATGGAATAAAATTACCTTTTTATTCATCTGTCTTGCCATTAATGCTGCCTCTCTACAAATGGATTAGTGGGTGAGTGAGCAGACTGTGGATCCAGTCTGAGGAGGCGTGACATTACCGTGGCTGTAAGGCACCTGAGGGAGTGAACAATTTGCTTGAGTGCTGCTGCGACATTGTAGAATTGATGCATTGTCCCTCGTACCACTATTAGGGGGGATCGACTGTTGTATGCGATGCTCCCCCCCCCAACATCATCACAGCGGCAGAGGGCAGTGTACCGCGCCAAAGCAAAGGCAGGAATCAAGCACTCACCATGAGGCCTCCATACTAGAACATGACTGTTGTTGGCTCCCAAACACAACCTGGAAACTTCCCTAAAGACAATAGGGGTTCAGTCCAGATTTTTCGTTCAAATGAAGGCAACATTGTTGGGGTGTTAATGGCAGGACAACTAAAGGGCGCTGGGACACCAAACTTCCCTTTGTTTAACGCCTGAAAATGGCCCAGGCAGAGATAGGAGTCTGTAACGAAGCTACCATTTGGTTCTGGATGGCGGGCAACAAAATTGTTCGATCTGCTTGTGCTTTTTGGTGGGTCAAATGATCCTCTCTACTGGCGGTCTGTCGGGGGTCCTGAGCCCAGTCACCTTGAGTGTCCTAACGCATCCACTGGTTCAAACACCTCCTAACAGTCTGGTCAGATGTTCCTCTCTACTAGTGGTCTGTAGGGGGCGTCCTGAGCCCAGTCACCTTGTGTGCCCTCACACATCCACTGGTCCCAACACCTCCTAACAGTCTGGTCAGATGCTCCTCTCTACTGGTGGTATATAGTGGGCGTCCTGAGCCCGGTCACCTGGTGTGCCCACATCCACCGGTCCCACCTCTCCTCAACAGTCTGGTCAGACGCTCCTCTACTAGTGGTCTGTAGGGGGTCCTGAGCCTGGTCGCCTTGTGTACCCTCCCACATCCAACGGCCCTAACACCTCTTAACAACTTGGTCAGAACAAGCTAGATGGTTGGAAATTTGTCGATACGACCATCCAGCCTCTTGCATTTCAATGATGTGCCCCTCTCAAAGTCGGCTAACTGGGCAAAATATCTTTAAGTGCGTCAGAGATGCGTCTGGTGGTCAAGAATCTCTCGACAAGAGCTACGCCACACAAAAGTAGCTTCTGAAAGCCTTTTTATAGGGAAATGCGGGAAGCACTTCTACAACCCCTGGTGGTAAAACCCCGTGTCTTATCAGACCACAACTGTATTCATTTACTCCCGAGCTGCACTCACTATTCTGTTGGTGAAGTCACTGTGTACATACATTACTTACCTTGTACGGATCCTGAGTTTCATAATGTATTATAATCCAGAGCTGCACTC
The DNA here is from genome assembly GCF_035609145.1 of Eleutherodactylus coqui. Taxonomy (NCBI): domain Eukaryota; kingdom Metazoa; phylum Chordata; class Amphibia; order Anura; family Eleutherodactylidae; genus Eleutherodactylus; species Eleutherodactylus coqui. Next base: position 23,686,489 of record NC_089839.1, on the reverse strand, counting down.
ACTATTTTGCTGGTGGAGTCACTGTGTACATACATTACTTATCCTGTAGTGATCCTGAGTTATATCCTGTATTATACTCCAGAGCTGCACTCACTATTCTGCTGGTGGAGTCACTGTGTACGTACATTACTTATTCTGTACTGATCCTGAGTTCCATCCTGTATTATACTCCAGAGCTGCCCTCACTATTCTGCTGGTGGAGTCACTGTGTACATACATTACTTATCCTGCACTGATCCTGAGTTACATCCTGTATTATACTCCAGAGCTGCACTCACTATTCTGCTGGTGGAGTCACTGTGTACATACATTACTTATTCTGTACTGATCCTGAGTTACATCCTGTATATCTTTTATTATAAAAGAAGAAAACCTAACAATAAAGACAAACTGATTCATAAACAAAGTAAAAGTCCATATCCGGGTTTCCTCCCCGCCGTACACACCCACACACATACACACTCAACATATAACACAATATACAAAAATATCCCTAAAACCTAAAACTGTGCAAACTACAACTCCAGGTCCAGCCGTACAGTACTGTACCCATAGAAAACAAATGTAAGCAATAACATAAATAGCAACATAAATAACCAAATACAAACTGAAGGACCAAGCCAAACTGGCATAAAAGATTTAAAATTATATTTTTTTTTTGGGGGGGGGGGGTCCTCCTCAGTGCAGCTTGGGGGCCAAGCCTGCTCCACCTGTCCGTGCCCAGAGTTCAATGTTCGGGATGTGCCAGGCTACGGCTCAAGGCGTGAACCCCACTCTCCACAACTTCCCACCCAACCTACCTACCACCCAAAACGTGAATATATACATATGAAACCGTAACGCAATACACCCCAATAAACCAACATACATAATATATACCATACACATAACCCGAAAGCCTAAGGTCAGCTCTACTGCAGCCCTACTTCACTACATCTTGCCCAAACCAAAACAAAAAGCTTCATGGTGCACTCACAGCCCCCCACCGGGATTGGAGGTCATAAGCCGGGCACAAACCTGACAACATACTATTCCTTGAAGTTAAAAAAAGGTCTCCCTATTCTTTCCCTAAGTTGCCCTAGACTGTCCTTAGTCTGCCCCTCAGTCTGACCCTTCATAGAAAACTGCCCCTACCCAATCCCTCATCTCTCTCTATCCTATCCCTACTCTCTCCCTATTCTGACCCTAGAAGATTAAGAAAAGACTGTCTCTAATGAAAAACAAGCCCTCTCCATAAGAGAGAAGCCTTAGATGTGCCCAGCCTCTCATACTCCACAGAACGTACCTTCACCAGGTCACCCAAGATGTTCCTACATACTGTATCCACGGGGAAGACTTTTAGCTCCGTCGAGATTAAACACCGTGCACTCCAGATGTGGAACCTAGCCACTAGGCTAACTAGAAATAAAGTGCAGCTGTCCCTGCCACCAAGACCTCTGAAGGCTCCATAAGCCCACTCCGCACCCTGCGTAGAGTGTGCGAAGCGAATTGACAAACCCCTCTGGCAGACCGTATCTCAGAAGGACTGACCAGAGGTACTCATGATTAACCCCATCAAACGCTTTGGCCTGATCCAGGGACAGCAAGTACCCCTCCCAGTGACCAGCCCTACATTGCTCCACTGCCTCCTGGACACCAAGAACAGCACTAAAGGTGCTACGGCCTGGAATAGAGCAATGCTGGGCCCCGAGAGGAGCCAGGGTGCAAACTTGTCCAGCCGATTAAACAGCACTTTTGCCAGAACCTTCCTGTCCGTATTGAGAAGCGCTATGGGATGCCAGTTCTCAATACGCCTCGAATCTTTGCCCTTTGACAGAATGATCGAAGTTGACCTCCTCATTGACCTAGGCAGAGTGCCCGAGGAAAGACACTCATTTAAACCTCAGTCAAGAGGGGACTCAAGGGGTCCTTGAAGGTCTTATAATACTCAGATGTTAAGCCATCTTGTCCTGGCGATTTTTTGCTTATCCATTGCAAGTCTAACTTTCGCTTCTCTGATCTCTTCTCTCAAAGCACCAAGAGAGGTGTCTACCCCCGACTCAGGGACAGTTTCAGCCAGGAAAGCCGACATCACTTTCGAATCTAGATCCCTGTTTCCCAAGAGTTGCGAGTAGTAGGATCTGACGACCTCCAGAATCCTTGATCTGGATCTATTCAGGGACCCCGTACTGTCAATCAGTCCAGTGACCATTTTACTATTCACTGACATCCTACAGTTTCTGTAAGGGTCGGGAGAGCGGTACTTCCCGAAATCCCTCTCAAAAACCAAAGATGCGTGTCTATCGTACTGGCACTTCTTGAGCAAAGATTTCACTCTGGAGATCTCCTCGCGGCTACCTCCAGTCGAAACGAAATGTTCGAGTTTCCTCCTCAGGCCTTGATACAGGCGGTACCTGTCCAGGCATCTGAGGTTGGAGAGCTCTCAGAAGAACCTCGCCGCCCTCCTCTTGAACATCTCCCACCACTCTGACTTACTGCTACAAAGATCCAGTAATGGTACCTGGCTCTGCAGAAAATCCTCAAAGGACTGTCTTATCTCTGCTTCCTCCAGGCGTGATGAATTTAGCCTCCATAAGCCTCTACCCATGCGGAGAGTCTCTGCAACATTCAGGGAAAACAAAATCGGACAGTGGTCTGAGCATTCCACCTCAACAACAGAAACTGCTGACGAGATGGATTCCTTCTTTAAATAAAACCTGTAGATTCTAGACCTGCTCTTGCCTCTATAATAGGTGAACCCCTTGTGGCCTGGGGTTTGCCAGATGTGGACATCCACCCGGCGAGCTTCACTATCTATGCTATTAAGCGCAACGCTATCATAAGGCAGCTTACCTAGGTAGCCTCCCCTGTCACGGGTCCTCGTGACTGCGTTAAAGTCCCCCCCAAAGATCACCTGCCAACTAGTAAAAAGGCACGGCTTGATCCTCATAAAGAGATCCCTGCGGTCCAGCTTGCTTTGGGGACCATAGATGTTGATTAGCCAAAGCACTTGTCCCTTCATGAGAACATCCAGGATCAGGCACCTCCCTATTTCTAACTCAATAACCCATCGGCAATCAACCGCTGCGGTAAAAAGGACCATCACTCCGCTATATGGCTCGGCCGCAAGAGACCAGTAAGATGAACCAGACCTCCATTCCCTTCTTGCCTTATGCACAGCTGCCAAATTTGGCAGCCTGGTCTCTTGCAAAAACAAAATGTCGGCTTTAATGCGGCCGAGAAAATCAAAGGCCTCAAATCTAGCCATATCAGACTTAATGCTGGCAACATTAATGGATGCCAGCGTCAACGGAGCGGGTGCCGCCATCACTGGTGATTTAGTTAGATGGCTTTCTTCTTCCCACCCCCTTTCTCATCAGGGGTCTGAGGATGACCCGTTGCCACGTTTCTTGAACACTGAAAGGTCCATGGCAAGGGGCTCCTCGACCTCATCCTCCTTGTCACTGGGTTCCAGGCCAGCCCTCCCCCTGGAGGTCATCGAACCCCCACAAGAGGAAGGCTCAGCGCCCCCTGTAGGCCTCACACTTGCCCTAGACACCTCTCCCTCCGCCTCCTCCGAAGAGGAGGAGAGAGCTTGGTACCTGTTGGAGAGCCCAACAAGAGGAGAGTTTGGATTGCCTTCCTGCACCTGGCCCATTGTAGGGGAAGATCTCCCTTCCCTTTTTTTCCCTTTCTTGGCGCCCTGCTTGCGATTTTTCTTTTGCCACTCATCTCTGACCTCACCCACACTTTCATAGTGGGAAGAATCTGAATAAGTGGCATCCTCTTCCCTTTGGATCCTCCTGACCTCCTCATCCAGCTCCCTGTCCCCTGGAGCCTCAGCCACATGATTTGCGTCCAGAGCAGGGGCCAGCATTGATCCACCCCACCTGCCACCGAGTTTCCACCAGCTCCCTGCCCCTTCCACGCATCTCTTGGCACCTCAGCTTGGCTGCCCCAGCATGTTTGTTCTTCCTAGGCTCCATCACCTCTGCTGGTTCCCTCCCCTGCAGAAGCAACCTCGTGGCTCTCCTCCGCTGGGGCCATGACCGCATTGGCGAAAGAGCGTGGACAGCAACTGAATGGGTGACCAAGGTCACCGCACAGGTGACACCTAATCTCCGCACAAGATGCCGCAAGATGACCAACCTCGCCACACAGAGAGCTCTTGATGACATTACAGGCTGCACTCAAATGTGTCGGGTTGCCGCACTTGTGACAGAGCTTTGGCTGCCCCTGGTAGAAGGCCAAGATACGAGTCAAAACGGTCACTCTCTTGACTCCAGTCTGGCGGGTTACGACTGGTGCAGCAATACCTTGCCAGCTGGGCTCGTCCTTCATCAACTCGTAGTTCCCCCAAAAGAGCTCAAGGCCCTCTGGGCGAACAAAGCTGATGTCGAACTCAGACATGCCGTAAGGATGGATCAGGGCATAGATGTCATTTGCCCTGAAACCCATCTTCAGCAGAAGCTCCACCACCTTACTCCTGGATGGGCACGCGTCGTTGCCTCTCCACTGAAGATGAGCCACAGTCCTACGGCTAATATCCTGCCTGGTTGTCGGCAGGGACCAGACGGGTCTACCCCCTTTGTTCTCGGAAGGCACCAAGACCATGTCTCTCCACCCAGAGAGACAAATCCACAACTCTGCCCCTACATTCATCGAGCTCTCCCCCTTCCTCAAGGCCTCCAGGAGGCGCCGTTGCAAAACGCCGTCCCCAGAGCCCAAAGACAAGGAGGACGCATCGCGCCTCCCCCCAGCGGCGACACTGGCATAACTTCTACCAGATGTTGTCACCGCTGGAGGGTTGACTGGATCCTGGCCTATCCCCTATTACCCGAAGCCCCACCCACCCGTATAGCCGATAGCATACCCCCAATCCCATGGAAGGTATGCTATCTGGAGTTCCCGGAGCCTCCGCGGGAGCAGGGGCAGTGGTAGCACTAGCAATTGTATCTCCCACACATATCTTCCCTTTTGCTGGACCAGGACTTGCTTCACCGTTGTTTTTAATGTTGCCCTTTCCAGATGGTATGTCCAGGGAGCCTCCAGCTGGCTGAGGCTGGAGACCGGCACTGACAGAATCAGTCCTCCTAAGTCCCATTTCATTCTTTGTAGGAGCTGTCTCTGCAGCCCTAGCTCCGCCCAGTTTCCCAGCCATTCTGCGACTTGCAGTTCTTTTTACCTGCTTATTTGTTATTACGGTACCGTCATGATGGGTGGGAGGATTGGCAGGCTTGGCCACCACCCACTGTGCCCCCTCTACACCTGACAGACGTTTTAGGGACACAGGAGGGAAAGCGAAGCCGCCACTGGCGGGACCTGATGCCGGTTTGCCCCCCCCTCCCACTGGGGGGCAACCATCAGCACCTCTGGATTGGCTGCGACCCCTTATTCCATCTTTCCCACGGACCTTCTCTGCCTCCTTATCGCCTCCATTCCCACTACTGGAACAAGCAGGAATGGAGTTTTGGTCCGCATTAACTCTCTCTTCACCAGTCCCCTGCTCCAGACCCACTGCAGAGCCCAGGACTAGGGGGTATACCAGGGCTAGCAACCCAATGTGACTTTGCAGCCGGACCAGAGTGCTTGGTGACGTATACAAACCTTTCTTGTACGGTGGTCTTCTTTATCTTTTTTTTCTGTTTCTTTTTGCCCGCAGATGTTCCTTCCGGCAGGTCGTCACTAGAGATGAGCGAGCGTACTCGGATAAGCACTACTCGCTCGAGTAATTGGCTTTATCCGAGTATCGCTGTACTCGAGTCTAAAGATTCGGGTGCCGCTGCGGCTGACAGGTGAGTCGCAGCGGGGAGCAGGGGAGAGCGGGCGGGAGAGAAGGAGAGAAAGATCTCACCTCCGTTCCTCCCCGCTCTCCCCTGCAGCTCCCCGCTCCGTGCCGGCACCCGAATCTTTAGACCCGAGCACAGCGATACTCGGATAAAGCCAATTACTCGAGCGAGTAGTGCTTATCCGAGTACGCTCGCTCATCTCTAGTCGTCACCAAAGTACATGTTCTGCATCCTTTCTGGGGACTCCTGCAGCATGATTTGCTGCATTATGAGGCCCCCCTCACCGCTGCTGCTGTCGCTGTCGTCATCTCCATCCTCAGCATTGGACTCCTCCGATGTGGGGGGCAGGCTAACCTGCTCAGCAGGAATGCTGCTCCCTGCAGTTCCCCTCTGCTGTAAGGACGGCTGCTCCCCAGAGCATACCGCCATTTTGTCTTGCGCATACTCCGACTCGTCTGCTGTCACTGCTCACATGCGCCATTCTGGAGAATCGCGCGTCGTTTAGAAGTTTTTCTTTAAACGGGCCGCTGGCTTGCAGTATTCTAGATCTCTCCTCTTTGTAGAAATCCACGGCCTCCTTGCAGGCTTTAACTTTCTCTGCTGCAGTGATCTTCTTCTTCCCCCGAGGGGCTTTATCCAGATCGCTCAGGGCAGTCTGCAGTTCCCTGCAATATTTCTGAAGCCGCCTACCAACCTCCTTATAGTCTTTTAAACTGGCTCCTATCTGAGATGCCATGGCAGTCACGGATTCACCCTTGTTGCGCTCTCCCCAGATGACATTTGTAGGTGCCTTTGCAGCACTGACCTTGCCTTTGGTTTGACTTCGGGTCCTCCCGGGGAGTCTGGGTGATGCTGCTCGCACCTCGACTGGATCCTCTCCCCTCCTGGGGTTCATTCCTCCCCCCTCCCGACCGGAGCCCGGGGGGGGGGGGGGGGGGAAGCATGGGACTCCATAGCAAATGAACCCAGAGACTGTGCACTATTCCTGGGATCCAGCAAGAGCTTCACCTGCTCTGTGACCACACCCTGGAACTAGCAGAGCTCACCAGCACACAGCCTTACTCCAGAGCTGCACTCACTGTTTTCAATGCATAATTTTCTCTACACAATGGTTCACTGGAGGACAAGCCCTTTAAATCCTGTTCCGCCCCCCATGAGGTCACGTTGTACATTTTTGTGACTTCTTTCCGTGATGTGTTTTACAGCGCACATTTCCTACTGTCTGTTCTTAGAACCCTTTGATTTTGCGCGGACAGATGTTTTGCTCTATATTAAAGCATTTTTCGCGGTGGATATTGTATTTGGCATCTGTGCTGACAAATTAAAATCAGTCCAGTAATAACTGAAATAAAAAATAACATTTTCAGGCTTTGATGTGCGTTTCATATTTTCTGCATTTCGCGTCCTCCTCAATGTGTTTTGCACCTGTTTTGGAGCTGAAAATGTATTCCTCACCTTCCGTGATTCGGACGCCTCGGTCATCTGTGTAACCGCAATCTTGGTGCCGGCATCTTCAGACACATGATGTCTCTGATGTCACACTCTGCAAATTTATACATGTTACATATGGGCCTGGGAAAGCTGGGTGACAACTAATATGGATGCAATTGCAGCTCCTACAACGGTTGTCACACAGCTTTTCCAGGTCCCTGAATGGCAGCTCAGCATATATTGTATGGGATAGGGAGATGCAGGATTGGATAACTTACTGAGTTTGCCACTCAGGAGTCTAGAAAAGCTGAGTAACAACACTATATTACATTCTCAACCAACCATTTAAGATTTGGTGGGACAGTTCCGGATTTCGGGGACTGTCCCACCATCTTGGGACACTTGCAGAGTGTTCCGATTCCCTCCCCTGCTCCAGTGTCTCCTGCGGTCTGGTCCAACAGTGACATCTTCGCTCCTTAACTCTCCCCACCTCCTTCAGTTTGTACTAATGTGTGTGATGAAGATGCCAGAGTCACTGCAGTGGGGGTCACAGTATAGCAGTAGGGCCACAGAGAGGGCATTATAGCTAAATAGGGCCACAGAGGGAGTACTATAATTAAGTTGGGCCACAGAGAGGGTGCTAAAGCTAAGTAGCAAAACTATAACTAATGGAGTAATAAAGAGGGCACTATAACTAAAAGGGCGACAGAGGAGACATTATTACTAAGTGGGGCTATGGAAGTAGCACTATATCTAAGTGGGGCCGCAAACAGGACATTATAGGTAGGGCTACAGAAGAGGCATTATAATTAATAAGGTGACAAAGAAGGTACTATAACTAAATGGGGCCACAGAAGGAGAACTATAACTTAGTCGTGTCACAGAGGTGGCACTACAAGTGGCACAGAGGGGGTACTATAACTAAGTCAAGTCACAGAGGTGGCACTACAAGCGGGACAGAGGGGGTACTATAACTAAGTGGAGTCACAGAGGTGGCACTATAAGCGGGACAGAGGGAGTACTATTACTAAGTCGAGTCACAGAGGTGGCACTATAAGCGGGACAGAGGGGGGACTACCGTATTACAAAGTGGGGCCACAGTAGGAGCACTGTAGCTAATTCGGGCCACAGAGGGGGTACTATTACTAAGTGGGGCCATAGGTGGTACTATTACTAAATAGGGTAATGAAGGGGCATGATAAGTGGGGCCATAGTCAGGACACTATTTAAGTAGGTAAGGTTGTTCTTTTACTAAGCGTGGCCACACACTGGGCACTATTACTAAGTAAGGCCACAGTAAATGGAGTCATAGGGGGGCACTAGTACTATGGGGGGTATGAAGAGGGGCATTGGGGGGTAATAGCAGAAATAGGAGAGTGTGCAAAGATGAGTTGTGACTGAAAGAGGTCTTCATGGCGACCTGGACCCAAAGAGAAGAAAAATGAAAAAGGATGACTCCACTCAGAGAAGATGCCAACTGTGATCACTGGAGATAACTGCAGTATAATCACTATCCCTGTGTATAGATGATATCTGCCTAATTGGCACTCTTACTCTGAGGGGATACAAAAGGTGTGTCTTAACATAAAAGGGGCGTGGCCCAACATGATGTACAACTTCTGCTACGTGCGCTACAGGAGTTGTCATTCTTCAGAAGTTGGGAGGTACTGGATATTACTCCGCTCTCCCAAATACATAGAAATGGCTGTAAATAATGGATCCTTGGGATTTCTGAGCATTTATCCATTCTGTAAATTCGCAGTCGAGCCTCTGAGGAGGGCAGGAAAATATTATGACAAATTTAATATTGCTGATGATAAGTTGCAGGTCAGCGGTCCGCCGCGATGGTGGGCGCTACGGCCCTGCAGGGTGTCAGTGGGGAGCCATCAGTCACTTGGCCCCGAAGACTTGACCCTTACTACCGAGTGTATTGGGAAGCAAGGCATTATGGGTTAATATCTGCAAGTGAGCCGATGATTGACATGTCCACCCCGGCGTGCAGGGGGCCGCACAGTGTGGGGAGAATAACGGGGGTTCAGCTACTAAAACAGAAAACTGGATTATGTCACTGTAGCAAAAGGTAACTAGAAATAAGAACTGAGGGTCCGAGCAACACTGGGACCGCCGGGGGAAAGCAGCAGAATGTACAAATTATAGACAAGCTCCTTTACTCCGGCGTCTGATAATCCAGCATGGAGGCAGCGAGTGATAGTGGATTATAAGGAGAGATTGAATCTATTACTGCTAAGGATGATAGAAGTAAGTGGTTACAATATCAGAACAAAAGGATCCTTTAGGACGCTGAGGAAATCACGCAAGACTTGTCTATTGCGAGACGCATAAATCTTGCACAGATATGAACCCTTCTTCTTTTGAATGGCGTCAGATACATAAGTGATGTTTTTCTGCATCATGGTGCTGGAGAAATTGTGATAACTGTGTTATCGCGCCCCTCAGAACGCCTCACGCACAGTTTTCAATGGGGCCGGAGAACACATCATCCAGTGTGCCAGGTACACGCGATGTGTGGGAAACACTTGCCGATCCACCGACGTGGCTGAAAACGGCATCAGGGGAACGCAACCCCATAGAAGTGATAAGAGGCGTTTTTGATACAAAGGCATCTGGCGTCCACGGATGCCTCGTCCATTGGTGAGCGCGTTAATGGGCTGAGATTCACCACTAAATATTGCGCTCGCCCATGTGAAATTAGCCTTATTGTGGAAAACTAACCCCTTGTAGGGAGGCTCTAGTACCCTGTTGTACCGCCTCTAGCTTGGATACAAGATCTGCCAGAAGGCAGAACTGAAGCCGAATGGACGCCCTTAACATTTGCCATTATTAATACATGGGGGCACATTTACTATATATGGGAACTATAGTGGTGGCCCTGCCGTTGTGGCTGTGGTTAGGCCCCACCATCATGCACGGTCTGTCACCTTCAGGCTATCTGGAGCTTTGTCCCTACTCCTAAAAGGGTAGCGAGTGCACCTTAAAAATGTCCCCCACCAATGTCCATCCAAGTCTTGCTATATTGTGCATCCTCTCTATATGATAGCTGCCCAAACAATTGGTCTCTTTACAAACTAAGCCCTGTTATGTTTATTCCAGTTCTGACCTCCGACCTGTGTACCTGTTCAGTCTGGCTTCTGTGCTCCCTGACCTCGGCTTTGTTTACTGGACTTTGTTATTGCTTTCTGCCTGCCCTGTCATTCTGCCTTGACCTCTATATTAATGCTGTGCCACCAGCCTTGACCACTGCAAGTTCTCCATTTACACCCCCCACCAATTACTATGTGGGGCACCAAGTGGGGCATTACTACAGTCTAGGGCACTATGCATGGAGTGTTTGAGTAGAGGTAGACGTACTGGAAAAATGAGAAGCCAAAGATGTCTTTGTGTAAAATTCTGCAGCATGAAAGAAGTCATCATGGCGATCTGGGCCAGATAAAGAAGAAAAATGAAGGACTCAAATCTGAAAACACAACACCAATGATCAAAGAGGTCTCAGTTTCACACATTATACAGTATAGTTTCATCCTGGTTTATCTCTATCCTAGAAGATGGTAACCCAAGACAGAACTGGCACCAGAGCTGAACATGTCATGTGAAAGTAGACTAACAAGCTGGGAGGGAGCAGGTCCATAATATGACTCTGATTGGTCCCATTCGCTACGGCAAGTGGAGATCTTGAAAATGATGAGGAATTGAAACACAAAAGTGTATTAGCAAATGTCAGAAGTTTTCACTGATTAAGCCTCCTGTACAACGACTTTGCTGAAGGCTCGTCCATCAGGATTTCTGGACTTGCTGGAGTTTTTGGTAATAGGTTCATACTGTACAGGAAGGACGGTCTGATTTTAGGGTTACCCTGAGTGTAGGATCTGGGCCCCTGTAATCCACTGATGCCTTGACAATCTGGCGTGGAGCTGCAGACACGTTACGAGATGATGGGATGCAGGAACAACAACAACGTGTCTCATACTGAGAAGATAAAAATAAAATATGATGGAAAAAGTGCGAGTTGTGTGCCAGAGCTAATACTGAGCATCTGCTCGCCGTTTACTGCCGCGAACGTCTGAGCTCTGGAGGTCGCCCATCAGATTCTAACTATAGATTATAAGAAACGCTTCTAATAGCGGGACGGGAGATAAAGAAATAATGGCTGCCGCTATAAAAAAAACCTGCTGAATGTTACAAATCCAGCGGCTCTGATCCCTTCCCTCTGCCCCTTTTTATTAGGAGGATTTTTCCTTTGCAAAGACTCCAAGGCATATGGTAATAAAGCCGAGCATGTAAAGAGGTCATTATGTCTTTGTCTGCAGCGCTGGCAGCGGCCGCCGAGCTTATAAATCGTGCGCAGCGCTCTGACATGAGCTACGGATTAATATGTTATAACTTCACCATCGCTGAACAAGCCAACGCTCTGAGATTTACATGTAGTGGAGGATGTCATGGAGGTGGAAGCCATTGCGGTGGCTGGTGGCGTGGCCATAAGGGTCACCGAGACATATCTACCAGGGACTATAAGGAGGAGCGACAGAAATGAAGGATTGACTAGTGTCCACATATCAGTGCCAGCCACAATGCCTAATAGTGTCTTTATGATGGTGCCCTCCACAGAGCCTATATAATAGTGCCAGTCAAAGTTCCTATATAATTGTGCCCTCCACAGTGCCTATATAATAGTGGCAGTCAAAGTTCCTATATAATTGTGCCCTCCACGATGCCTATATAATAGTGCCAGTCAAAGTTCCTATATAATAGTGCCATCCACTGTGCCTATATAATAGTGCCAGTCAAAGTTTCTATATAATTGTGCCCTCCACGATGCCTATATAATAGTGCCAGTCAAAGTTTCTATATAATTGTGCCCTCCACGATGCCTATATAATAGTGCCAGTCAAAGTTCCTATATAATTGTGCCCTCCACAATGCCTATATAATAGTGCCAGTCAAAGTTCCTATATAATTGTACCCTCCATGATGCCTATATAATAGTGCCAGTCAAAGTTCCTATATAATAGTGCCATCCACAGTGCCTATATAATAGTGCCAGTCAAAGTTCCCATATAATAGTGCCCTCCATGATGGCTATATAATAGTGCCAGTCAAAGTTCCTATATAATAGTGCCCTCTACAATGCCTATATAGTAGTGCCTGCTACAGTGCTAATAATAATGCCAGCCAAAGTTCATATATGATAGTACAAACAACACTGCCTATATAATAGTACCAGCAAGTCAAAGTTCCTATATAATAGTGCCATCCAAGGTGCCTGTATAACAGTGCCAGTCAAAGTTCCCATATAATAGTGCCCTCTACAATGCCTATATTCTAGTGCCTGCTACAGTGCTAATAATAATGCCAGCCAAAGTTCATATATGATAGAACCAACAACACTGCCTATATAATAGTACCAGCCATAGTGTCTATACACTAGTAGCAGCCACAGGGTGTATATTATAGCACCAGACACAGAGCCTATACAGTCATGCCAGCCACAGTGTCTATATAGCTGTGGCAGTCAACGTTTCTATGTAATAGTACCAACCACATAGCCTAATAGTGCTACCCACATTGCTAATATAATAGTATCAGCCAGAATGTCTCTATAATAGTGCCAACCACAGTGCCTATATAGTTGTGCCAGTCACCATGCCTATTTAATAGCGCCACCTACCATACCTATATAATAGTGCCAACTACATTGTCTCTGGGGTGGTTCTGGCTGCATTAACCCATGATGCCCTTAAAATACAGTTGCAAATTATATGACTGTAGGTGACAGATAAAAACGAGGAATCCGCCACAATTCACTTCCTTACACTACCTCAAGGTTGGCACGTACAGCAATAAATGGCGCACCTCTTTAGTAAATATAGCACATTTAATGTCACGCCCCAATTTTACACACTTTTCAGAGCTGTAAGTTGTCATGTGACGCTTACTTCATTATCATGGAGCAAACTGACAGAATCCGGGCACATTTTACTCAGTAAATCTGGTTTCCATATAATAGTGGGGCCTGTTTATCATTTCATTTGTGCCAGAATTCTCGTGGCAAAAAGTTGCAATTTTGGTGCTACGACTTTTCTCACATTTATGCCCCGTCCTGCCACTTAAAAAAAGGAAAAAAAGCTGTGGGTGGAGCCAGGCTTTGGGGGGGCGTGACCACATGGCTCATTACTTTTATTATAATCTACGCTAGAAACTTGCGCCTATTATTACATTTGTCACTGGTAGGTGGGTGCACGGTTCACTTAGACCAGTGTGAGAAAGTCCGGTCTATATAAATATGCCTCACTGCCTGTAAGCCAGAATACCAGACACAGTGCCTACATAGTAGTGCAATACATTATAATAGAGTCAGCCAGAGGCAATATAAAAGTAAGAGCCACAGTGCTGATATACAGCCTGGCCAAATATAATGCCTATATAATAGTGGCAGCCACAGTGCCAATGTAATAGTGCCAATAACCATGCTTTTATAATAAAAGTAGCTACAATGCCTATATTATATCGTAATACCAGCCACAGTACCTATGTAATAGTACTAGAATACCTATGTAATACAGTAATACCAGTCATAGTGCCTAAATAATAATGGCCACAGTGCCTATATAATAGTACCAGCCATAATACTTATATAATAGGACCAGACACAGTGCCTATATAATAGTACCAGCCATAATACTTATATAATAGGACCAGCCACAGTGCCTATATAATAGTACCAGCCATAATACTTATATAATAGGACCAGACACAGTGCCTATATAATAGTACCAGCCATAATACTTATATAATAGGACCAGCCACAGTGCCTATATAATAGAACCAGACACAGTGCCTATATAATAGTACCAGCCACAGTGCCTATATAATAGTACCAGCCATAATACTTATATAATAGGACCAGACACAGTGCCTATATAATAGTACCAGCCATAATACTTATATAATAGGACCAGCCACAGTGCCTATATAATAGTACCAGCCATAATACTTATATAATAGGACCAGCCACAGTGCCTATATAATAGTACCAGCCACAGTGCTTATATAATAGAACCAGCCACAGTGCCTATATAATAGTACCAGACACAGTGCCTATATAATAGTACCAGACACAGTGCCTATATAATAGTACCAGCCATAATACTTATATAATAGTACCAGACACAGTGCCTATATAATAGTACCAGCCATAATACTTATATAATAGTACCAGACACAGTGCCTATATAATAGTACCAGCCATAATACTTATATAATAGGACCAGCCACAGTGCCTATATAATAGTACCAGCCACAGTGCTTATATAATAGAACCAGCCACAGTGCCTATATAATAGTACCAGACACAGTGCCTATATAATAGTACCAGACACAGTGCCTATATAATAGTACCAGCCATAATACTTATATAATAGTACCAGACACAGTGCCTATATAATAGTACCAGCCATAATACTTATATAATAGTACCAGACACAGTGCCTATATAATAGTACCAGCCATAATACTTATATAATAGGACCAGCCACAGTGCCTATATAATAGTACCAGCCACAGTGCTTATATAATAGAACCAGCCACAGTGCCTATATAATAGTACCGGCCACAGTGCCTATATAATAGTACCGGCCACAGTGCCTATATAATAGTGTCGGCATGCAGTGTCTATATAGTAGAGTTATCATGCAGTGCCTATTTAATAGTGTGGTCATACAGTGCCTATATAATAGTACCAGCCATAATACTTATATAATAGGACCAGCCACAGTGCCTATATAATAGTACCAACCACAGTGCTTATATAATAGAACCAGCCACAGTGCCTATATAATAGTACCGGCCACAGTGCCTATATAATAGTACCGGCCACAGTGCCTATATAATAGTGTCGGCATGCAGTGTCTATATAGTAGAGTTATCATGCAGTGCCTATTTAATAGTGTGGTCATACAGTGCCTATATAATAGTACCGGCCACAGTGCCTATATAATAGTGTTGGCATGCAGTGTCTATATAGTAGAGTTATCATGCAGTGCCTATATAATAGTGTCGGCATGCAGTGCCTATATAGTAGAGTTATCATGCAGTGCCTATATAATAGTGTCGGCATGCAGTGCCTATATAGTAGAGTTATCATGCAGTGCCTATATAGTAGAGTTATCATGCAGTGCCTATATAATAGTGTGGTCATACAGTGCCTATATAATAGTGTTGGCATGCAGTGTCTATATAGTAGAATTATCATGCAGTGCATATATAATAGTACCGGCCACAGTACCTATATAATAGTGTCGGCATGCAGTGTCTATATAGTAGAGTTATCATGCAGTGTCTATTTAATAGTGTGGTCATGCAGTGCCTATATAATAGTACCGGCCACTGTGCCTATATAATAGTGTCGGCATGCAGTGTCTATATAGTAGAGTTATCATGCAGTGCCTATATAATAGTGTGGTCATGCAGTGCCTATATAATAGTGTGGTCATACAGTGCCTATATAATAGTACCATCCACTGTGCCTATATAATAGTGTCGTCATGCAGTGCCCAGAGGGTTAGGTGGTGTGCCTGAGCTCCAAGGTCCAGCATCTCCGAGGACCCCTCCGCAGCACTCCTGTTTAGAGGCCTTGACTCTACTGAATCTGCTCTGCATGTAGCTGACAAGAGGCAGCGGTTCCAACACCTGTCAGCCACATGTCGGCCTGGCTGCACCACCAGAGGCGGCTGCACAGCTGGCAGAGACATTTATGAGTGTTACGTTCTGGTAAGTGATGATCAACTTCTTACTACTGTGTCCAGCACTGTCCTCTCCCTAATGAGCAACATCCCATACGCATCGCCGTCCCAAACCTCCCTGACCACTCAGGAAGTCCTTAGGGCATCTCCAATCAGCAACTGCCTAGTATATAACCAAACCGCCATGTGAAGTGATTGGTACATTATGTGAAGGATGGCCATGGATATCTGTGCCAGCTCTCTTCTCCGTGAGTTCCCGGTGAGGCAGCTGCCTTGGCCCGTCGACCACTGGAAGCCTGCGGGCACAGCTGCTGATTAGAAAAAGGTTCCTGCTTTATTGAGACACATCTCGAATTCTGCTCCTTTTAATAGTGTCTGCAACCACTACTAGAGGGAGCTCACTGCGTGGGTTCAGGGTATAAACGTATGCAGTTAGCTCCTGAGCGCCACCTAGTGGTGGCTGCAGGTGGACAGAATCTAAAGGGGTTTTCTACTAGAAACATTGATCACTTATCCACAGGACAGATGCTAAATGTACGATTGTTGGTGAAGAGCAAAATGATCACTAGAAAAGGGGTCTCACATCTCCTGCTCCACAAGTCCATGTGCAAGAGTAACAGTATGTTAGGCAAAAAAAAGACACAAGTCCTTTTAATTCAGCCCAGGTTCAATTACCCCCCAATGTAAATCCAGAGAAAGTAAAAAAAAAACAATGAGGTAGAAGCCAATTTTCCCCATTTAAGGTAAAAATTATTTCCTAACTCCAATCTGGCAATCAGACTAATCCCCGGATCACCGACCCTTCTGAGTAATCAGTGATATAACATGTAATATTGTAACACTCAAGAAACACATCCAGGCCTCTCTTGTACTCTTATCGAGTTCGCAATCCCCACGTCCTCAGGCAGAGAGTTCCATAGTCTTACTGCTCTTACAGTAAAGAAACCTTCTTTCCTCTAGACGTAGAGGGCACCCCCTTCTTACAGTCACAGTCCTGGATATAATTGATGATAGAGACATCTCTGTACTGACCCCTGATATATTTATACATAGTTATTAGGGCGCCCCGTTGTTACAGTCCTGGGTATAATAGATGATGGGAGAGATCTCTGTATTGTCCCCTGATATATTTATACATAGTTATTAGAGCGCCCCCTTGTTACAGTCCTGGGTACAATAGATGATGAGAGATCTCTGTATTGTCCCCTGATATATTTATACATAGTTATTAGAGCGCCCCCTTGTTACAGTCCTGAGTATAATAGATGATGAGAGATCTCTGTATTGTCTCCTGATATATTTATACATAGTTATTAGAGCGCCCCCTTGTTACAGTCCTGGGTATATTAGATGATGGGAGAGATCTCTGTATTGTCCCCTGATATATTTATACATAGTTATTAGAGCGCCCCCTTGTTACAGTCCTGGGTATAATAGATGATGAGAGATCTCTGTATTGTCTCCTGATATATTTATACATAGTTATTAGAGCGCTCCCTTGTTACAGTCCTGGGTATAATAGATGATGGGAGAGACCTCTGTATTGTTCCCTGATATATCTATACAAAGTTATTAGAACCCCCCCTTGTTACAGTCCTGGGTATAATAGATGATGGGAGAGATCTCTGTATTGTCCTCTGTTATATTATACATAGTTATTAGAGCGCGCACTTGTTACAGTCCTGGGTATAATAGATGATGGGAGAGATCTCTGGATTGTCCTCTGTTATATTATACATAGTTATTAGAGCGCCCCCTTGTTACAGTCCTGGGTATAATAGATGATGGGAGAGATCTCTGTACTAACCCCTGATATATTTATAGATAGTTATTAGAGCGCCCCCTTGTTACAGTCCTGGGTATAATAGATGATGGGAGAGATCTCTGTATTGTCCCCTAATATATTTATGCATAGTTATTAGAGCGCCCCCTTGTTACAGTCCTGGGTATAATAGATGATGGGAGAGATCTCTGTATTGTCCCCTGATATATTTATACATAGTTATTAGAGTGCCCCCTTGTTACAGTCCTGGGTATAATAGATGATTGGAGAGATCTCTGTATTGTCCCCTGATATATTTATACACAGTTATTAGAGCGCCCCCTTGTTACAGTCCTGGGTATAATAGATGATTGGAGAGATCTCTGGATTGTCCCCTGATATATCTATACATAGATATTGGGTCGCTCCTCAGACGTCTTTTTTTCTAAACTAAATAACTCCAATTTTGATCCCCTCTCTGGGTATTGTAGCCCATTAGAGATGAGCGAGCCTACTCGGTAAGGCAGTTACTCGAGCGAGCATCGCTCTTCTCGAGTAACTGCTTAGTGATCTGAGCAGGTTCGGGTGGGCTGCAGGGGGGAGCGGAGCGGAGTGGGGGGAAGAGAGAAAGAGAAAGATCTCTCTTACTCTTCCTCCCGCTCCCCCCCCCCCACCGTGCGCAGCCCACCCGAGCCTGCTCGGATCACTAAGCAGTTACTCGAGAAGAGCGATGCTCGCTCGAGTAACTGCCTTACCGAGTAGGCTCGCTCATCTCTATAGCCCATCCATTCCATTTATTACTTTAGTTGCTGCCTTTGTACCCGCTCGAGCTCCGATATGTCCTTCTTGAGTACCGGTGCCTAAAACTGTCCACAATGTTCCATGTGCGGTCTGACCAGTAACTTGTAAAGAGGAAGAACAATGTTCTCATCATGCGCCCCTAGACCTCTTCTGATGCACCCCATAGTCCTATTTGCCTTGGCAGCCACTGCCTGACACTGGTTGCTCTAGTTAGGCTTACAGGTAAAAAAAATCCCCAAGTCCTTCTCCATGTCAGTGTTCCCCAGTGGTTTCCCATTTAGGCTTTAGTCAGACGGGCGTTATTAGCCGCGATTTGCGCATGCGCATGCGTCCGGCGATTTTATAAAACCATTGCTTTGCAATGGTATCGGACACATGAGCGCTTTTTATGCGCTCGTCCGATAAATTATAGAACAGAAATCGCGATCTACGATTCCTGTTCTCTTCTCTATATGCGCTCAATGGGGCCGGTGGCAGCAGCGCCGACCCCATTGAGAACATATAGAAGACAAATCATTCTTCTCTGCCACAGCTGTAACAGCTGTGGCAGAGAAGAACGATGTTTGCCCATTGAATTCAATGGAGCCGGCAATACAGCCGCTCCATTGAAAGTATTGGGCTGCCGGCGTGCGCGGGGTAAATTGTCGGGAAGGGCTTAAATATATAAGCCCTTCCCTGCAATTCATCCAGAAATGTGTTAAAATAAAAAAAAATTGTATACTCACCTTTCCGCTGCAGCCGGAGTTCTGCAGCGGCCGCTGTCAGTTCTCCTGAACTGCTTCTCGGCACTATTCAGCCGGCAGGGCTTCAAAATCCCCGCCTGCTGAATGATCTGCCTCTGATTGGTCACAGCCCTGACCAATCAGAGGCAGGTTTCACTCACACACCCATTCATGAATTCATGAATGGGTGAGTGACTGCTGCCTCTCAGCGCTGAGCCAATCAGGGGCAGGTCTGACTCACATCCATTCATGAATTCATGAATGGGTGTGAGTGAGACATGCCTCTGATTGGCTCAGCGCTGAGCCAATCAGGGGGCAGGTCTGACTCACACCCCCTTCACACCCACTGCAGGACGGCCACGCGGAGCTCCGGCTGCCGGGAGAAGGTGAGTATATATATATTTTTTATTTTTACACATTTTAGGATGAATTGCAGGGAAGGGCTTATATATTTAAGCCCTTCCCGACAATTCATCCCGGGCTCGCCCGCAGCGCATTGCTTTAAATGGAGCCGGCTCTATTGCCGTCTCCATTGAATGCAATGCGCTGGACAGCTCCGGCCCGTTTCTAATGAAACGCGGCTAGGAGCAGATTTTCGGGCGATTTGCGGGCGACTTGCGTGCATCGGTCACGTGATTTGCGGATGCGCATCCGTCATGCGATCCGCAAATCGCGTGAAAAAAACGCCCGTGTGACTAAGGCCTTATTGTGTAATGGTGACATGTATTTCCTCTGCCCATGTGCAGAACTTTACATTTATCAGTGTTAAACCTCATTTGTCACTTTTCTGCCCCCAACTTATCCAGATCCTCTTGCAACCGCATTCTATTCTCTCTTGGGTTACTTTCTTTACATAGTTTTGTATCATCTGCAAATATTGGTATTTTACTGCACAATCCTTCTACCAGGTCACTAATAAATATATTAAAGAGAATACCGACCCTGTGGTACCCCACTAGTAATGGTGACCCCTCCAATACTGACCCCTGTGGTACACTAGTAATGGTAACTCCTCCAACACTGCCCTCTGTGGTACCCTACTAGTAACAGTGACCCCTCTAATACTGTTTCCTGTGGTACCACACTAGCAAAAGTGACCTCTCCAATACAGCCCCCTGTGGTACCCCACTAGTAACGGTGACCTCTCCAATACAGCTCCTTGTGGTACCCCACTAGTAACTGTGACCTCTCCAATATAGCTCCTTGTGGTACCCCACTAGTAATGGTGACCTCTCCAATAATTTCGCCTGTGGTACCCCATTAGTAACGGTGACCCAATCAGAATATGTACCGTCTATTACCTCTGCTTTCTATCAATATCCAGTTACTTACCCCCTTACACACATTCTCGCCCAGACTAACCATTCTCATTTTATATACTAACCTTTTATACGCCACAGTATCAAACGCTTTGGAAAAGTCCAGATACACAAGATCCAGTGAACCTGATCAGGTTGGTTTGACAGAAGCAGTCTCTCATAAACCCATGCGAATATGGAGTTATACAGCTATTTTTCTTTCTTGAGGTCCTTCAGAATAGCATCTCTTACCGTGTTTCCCTGAAAATAGCTCCTACCCCGATAGTAAGACCTATCGGTTTTTTGGGGGAGGCTTGAAATATAAGGCCTCCCCTGAAAATAGGACCTATCTTGGGTGCCCCACTTAAAAAAAAATAAACTCACATGGTCGGCGGTGTCAGCGGTGTCCCGACGGTGGTGTCGGCATTGGCAGTGTCCCCGTGGTGTCGGCAGCGTCCCGCCGGTGTCAGCGGCGTCGGCAGCAGCGATGTCCTGGCGGCGTCGGTGTCATGGCGGTGTCCTCCTCCGTCTTACAGCTGCCTTCTGCTGGCGACGGGGCTTGGAATACCTTGCCTCCAGCAAAGCAAGTGCTGTGATTGGCAAATCGAGCGCCCGCAGCCAATCAAACCCACGCCCGATGAGCCAATCACAGCCATTCAGTGAATGACATCACTGAATGGCTGTGATTGGTTCATCGAGCGCCGGCTGTGATTGGCTGCCAGCGCTCGATTAGCCAATCACAGCGCTCGCTTTGCTGGAGGTGGGGTATTCAAAGCCCCGTCGCCAGTAGAAGGCATCTGTAAGACCAGGAGGACGCCGGACACCATCAGGAGGAATAGGGACGCCGCAGACCAGGTAAGTAAAAGGCCTCCCCTGAAAATAAGACACTGTGCCCTTTTTGAGGCAAATAAAATATAAGACAGTGTCTTATTTTCGGGGAAACACGGTAGAAACCCTTCATACATTTTACCCACAACCGAAGTCAGACTTACCGGCCTGTAGTTTCCAGGTTCACTTTTTGACCCTGTTTTGAATATCGCTACGACACTGTCTACGCGCGTATCCTGTGTAACAGACCCCTTCACTATAGAGTCTTTAAATATAAGAAACAAGGGTCTGTGTATCACATTACTTAAAGGGGTTGTCCCGCGGCAGCAAGTGGGTCTATACACTTCTGTATGGCCATATTAATGCACTTTGTAATGTACATTGTGCATTAATTATGAGCCATACAGAAGTTATAAAAAGTTTTTCACTTACCTGCTCCGTTGCTGGCGTCCTCGTCTCCATGGTTGCCGTCTAATTTTCGCCGTCTAATGGCCAAATTAGACGCGCTTGCGCAGTCCGGGTCTTCTGCTGTTCTCTATGGGGCTCCGTGTAGCTCCATGTAGCTCCGCCCCGTCACGTGCCGATTCCAGCCAATCAGGAGGCTGGAATCGGCAATGGACCGCACAGAAGAGCTGCGGTCCACGGAGGGAGCAGACCCCGGCGGCCATCTTCAACCGGTAAGTATAGAAGTCACCGGAGCGCGGGGATTCAGGTAAGCGCTGTGCTGTTTTTTTTTTAAGTCCCTGCATCGGGGTTGTCTCGCGCCGAACGGGGGGGGGGGGGGGGGGGGTTGAAAAAAAAAAACCCGTTTCAGCGCGGGACAACCCCTTTATTCCCTTAGAAACCTGGGGTGTATGCCATCGGGACCCACCGATTTGTCTATTTTAATCTTTTTAAGACGACTCTGCACTTCTTCCTGGGTTAGCCTGCTGACATTTAGTGGAGAGTTTCATTTATCACTCTACATCTCGTCTGACATTTCATTTTTCTCTGTGAATACACTGGAAAAATCTATTTAATAGACTTTTTTTCTCCTCATCGCTCTCTACAATTTCTCCTACATTATTTATAAAAAGGGCAACACTTTTTTTACGACTTAAAACCACCCTTCATTATCAAACCTCTCATATCTCCTATGTTATGTCCATAGTCAGAGAAGTGCTCGGCCACAAGTAATTCTGTCTTTCTCTGTTTAATCGTGTGGTGATGAGATCTCCTCCTTGCTTTCAGTCTTTGCCCTGTTTCTCCAACATAAAGACCCCCAACAGGTCATTTACTGCACATGATCAGGTACACAACATTGGACGGGGAACATGTGAATGTCCCCGGGATCTTATAGTCCTGCTTTGTGTTGGGGATCCGTATCCTGTCCGCAGTCAGTACATGTGAGCAGGTCTTACAGCTCCTTACATTACAGGGATAAGTTCCTTTTTGTGTGTCAGAGGGTAATGCACTCCTGGTTATAAAGTTCCTCAAGTTAGGAGGTTGCCTGTAACACAGAAGGAGAGGGTCCGGGAATATGGTCTTCAGATGGTCATCCTTGTGTAGGTATGGTGGAGTTTCTTTGCGGTTTTCCTTAGTACCTCTAGCTGTGGATTGTAGGTCACTAGTAGAGGCACACGATTGTTTCTTTCCTTCTCCTTGTATTGGAGTAGTTGATTCCTGGGTATCCTGGTGGCTCTGGTGATTCCTGGGTATCCTGGTGGCTCTGGTGATTTCTGGGTATTCTGGTGGCTCTGGTGATTCCTGGGTATCCTGGTGGCTCTGGTGATTTCTGGGTATCCCGGTGGCTCTGGTGATTCCAGGGTATCCCGGTGGCTCTGGTGATTTCTGGGTATTCCGGTGGCTCTGGTGATTTCTGGGTATCCTGGTGGCTCTGGTGATTTCTGGGTATCCTGGTGGCTCTGGTGATTTCTGGGTATCCTGGTGGCTCTGGTGATTTCTGGGTATCCTGGTGGCTCTGGTGATTTCTGGGTATCCTGGTGGCTCTGGTGATTCCTGGGTATCCTGGTGGCTCTGGTGATTTCTGGGTATCCTGGTGGCTCTGGTGATTTCTGGGTATTCCGGTGGCTCTGGTGATTTCTGGATATTCCGGTGGCTCTGGTGATTTCTGGGTATTCCGTTGGCTCTGGGGATTCCTGGGTATCCTGGTGGCTCTGGTGATTCCTGGGTATCCTGGTGGCTCTGGTGATTTCTGGGTATCCTGCTGGCTCTGGTGATTTCTGGGTATCCTGGTGGCTCTGGTGATTTCTGGGTATCCTGGTGGCTCTGTTGATTTCTGGGTCTCCTGGTAGCTCTGGTGATTTCTGGGTATCCTGGTGGCTCTGGTGATTTCTGGGTATTCTGGTGGCTCTGGTGATTCCTGGGTATCCTGGTGGCTCTGGTGATTTCTGGGTATCCTGGTGGCTCTGGTGATGTCTGGGTATCCTGGTGGCTCTGGTGATTTCTGGGTATTCTGGTGGCTCTGGTGATTTCTGGGTATCCTGGTGGCTCTGGTGATTTGGTCATCAATTGAGGAGGGATGGTAGCCCTGATTTACAAATGTCCTGTGTGTGTAATACGCTGTTCCAATATCATATAGCTGGTCATGTTGCCACTCACACAAATTGCATAAGAAAATTTGCAGCATGTTCTATCTTGGCATTACACGCACATATATGCCAAGATAGTACATGCAATGTGCTTCCTGCAGGTCGTACGCAATGTCATTTTGTACTGGTTACTTGCCATGCGCTTATATCTTACAGCCCACGTGCTGCTCGTACACTCATGTGAGCCGGGCCTTTGTCTCTCTCTCTCCATCTTTGCTGCTTTTATCTGCTTTTTACATAATTTCGTTTTTTCCTGTAGGCTTTTAGTGCTTCTTTGTTGCCTTCTTGTATTATTTTAGAAGCCTTCTTTTTGCTGTTTATTGCCTCCTTTACGTCTTTATTGAGGCAGATTGGTTTCCTCTTATTCCTAACCCTTTTATTCCTGTACTTTATGAAGCCCTTGCAGTGACTATTTAAGATGTTTTTAAATATTTTCCATTTATTGTCTGTACTCTTATTTCTGAGAACATTGTGCAATCAACAATATTTACGGCATCTCTGAGCTGATTGAACTTGGCCTTCCTGAAGTTAGAATTTTCGTAACTCCTCAATAAAACTGCGTTTTGAAAGACAAGTGGAAATGTATTATCTTATGGTCACCATTTCCAAGGTGCCCCCAACCTGCACCCCTGTTATTCTGTCAGGTCTGTTGGTTAATATTAAGTCCAAAATGGCCGTCCCTCTAGTTGGGCCATGCTAGAGTTGAGAATAAGCTAGATATTTTTGGGGGACAAAACCCCTTTAACTGAGTTAATGAGCGAAGTTATGTGTTCTGCCCGGACACCAGCTACCGATGGGCTCTGCTATTTCTTTCCATAGAAGAGATGATCTGTTTCCCTGGTAAGGAGCAGTAAACAGCCAGAAGGCAGAGGAATCAATATCTGGAGAACGGAGCACTTTGGAAATAAACGTTTTATGGGGGGGAGCATTGTTTTGCAATTTCAGACACATTGAAATAAAATTCCTTAGATGGGAATACCCCTTTAAAGTAGGCTGAGTTATGGAGAACGATGATGGTTAGTTACGAGTAAAGTCACGTTAGAGAAGTTGCCTTGCCCTTCTCATACACACATAATACTGTGTTTTCCCAAAAATAAGACCCTGTCTTATATTAATTTTTGCCTCAAAAGAGGCACAGGGTCTTATTTTCAGGGGATGTCTTATAACAGTGTCAGATTGTCATGATTTCATTTTTGGAAGCAGTGTTCCTGCCTTTGAGAGTGGCTTTAGCGTACCCCATCATTGATGAGGTGCGCTAAATGCAAAAATAGAACAGATGTCTGCAAGGCTCCCATTGAAATCAATGGGAGCGTAATACACTCAATTACTGTGGTGTTCAAAACGCAGTAAAAAAGTTTGTGTGCTACTTACCTAGCACTGTCTGGGTCCTTTCTGCTGGTCTGCGGAGTTTTAGCAGGTTGCTTGTCGTCGCTGACAGAAGATTGCTTTCTGGTAACCAGGTTCATAAACCCCGCCTCCACAAAGCGACGGCTCTGATTGGTTTTCGAATGTCATGGCTCAGCCAATTAATACAGGGCTCAATGAACCAATCACAGCCATTGCATTGAATGGCTGTGATTGGTTCATCAAGCGCTGCATTGATTGGCTGAGCCACAATGCTCAAAAATCAATAAGAGCATTCATTACCAGAAAGCGATCTTCTGTCAGCTACTGAAGACTGCAAGCAAGCTGCCGGAACTCCGCAGAGCAGTGTGAGGACCCGGATGGAGCCTCCTAGATAAGCATTGCTTTTTTTTATGGTGTGTAGCTAGGGCTTAATTTTGGGGTAGGGCTTACATTTCAAACCCCCCCCCCCCCCCCCCCCCGGGAAAAAAAAATCAGGGTAAGGATTATTTTTCGAGGAAACATGGTACATGTATGTTTGCGCCAATTCCTGTTCAATCCGTAACCTTTAAATAGCTTAACCTTCCTGTGAAGTGAAGCGAAACCACAAGAGAAGTTCAAAAAGTTTGCTTGCAAAAGAATACTGCCTCCATTCCTGTCTGTCAGCTGCTGCGTTACCATGTAACCTGCATAGTAGGCGTCTTACCTGCGACCCGTTTCAGCTGACCTGTGCACCGTCATGAACTTTTAGGCATATGGAGAGGGGTTGCCTATTAAGACTTTTAACAAAAATAGTTTTCTAGGCAGACGACCCTTTAAAACCCTTCTGTACACGTACTCTATGGTCATTCATGTCAGTGGGGGTCAAGACAAGGCGCTCCGCCCGTCATAACCTCCCGTCTGACACCACCTTCCATAATTAGCTCCATTTGTTGGAGGTTCACGTTGTGTTTGTGATGGCCCATAAAAAGCAGATACTGGAACGGCTTACAAGCCGTCCAGCCCCACAGTGCAGAGGGTCAGCCAGCGAGAACGAGATGAGGTGAGATGGCAGAAATGTCCAAAGCAATATCGGGCTGTTTGGACATTTATTTAGATGCTTAATAGGTTGCTAAGTGACCTCATGGAAAGCCATTTCCGTCAGCAGCCATTGTTTCCAAAAGGGAGCCGGTCCAGGATGTTTTAAGACGGTTCAGGGGCAGGAAGAGCCCAAGATGCTGGGAACCTAGCAGAGTCCAAAGATGGAAGCAATCAAGATTGAACTCCGCAATTCGTGAAGGGCGTGTTATCGCACTGGAAGCTATTGTTATATATACAAGATTTACAAGAGGTTTATGGAAAGGTTAGAAAGATATCTGGCTCAGAGTTCTGGACGGAGTCTGCGGGTTACTGAGCAATGAGAAGAAAAACAGAGAAAATGGAACAAGGCAAAAGAAGTTCATGTAACAGTTATTTCTTCATTCCATAAAACACTGAAACTGAGAATGCAGCCTATCCATTCATTAGAGAGCAGTGGTGACATCACTGAGGATGCAGCCTATCCATTCATTAGAGAGCAGCGGTGACATCACTGAGGATGCAGCCTATCCATTCATTAGAGAGCAGCAGTGACATCACTGAGAATGCAGCCTATCCATTCACAAGAGAGCAGCGGTGACATCACTGAGGATGCAGCCTATCCATTCATTAGAGAGCAGCCGTGACATCACTGAGAATGCAGCCTATCCATTCACTAGAGAGCAGCGGTAACATCACTGAGGATGCAGCCTATCCATTCATTAGAGAGCAGTGGTGACATCACTGAGGATACAGCCTATCCATTCATATGAGAGCAGCGGTGACATCACTGAGGAAGCAGCCTATCCATTCATTAGAGAGCAGTGGTGACATCACTGAGGATACAGCCTATCCATTCATTAGAAAGCAGCGGTGACATCACTGAGGAAGCAGCCTATCCATTCATTAGAGTGCAGCGGTGACATCACTGAGGAAGCAGCTTATTCATTCACTAAAGAGCAGCAGTGACATCACTGAGAATGCAGCCTATCCAATTACAGGAAAGCAGAGGGGACATCACTGAGATTGCAGCCTATACATTCACTGGACTGCAGAGGTGACATCACTGAGAATGCAGCCTATCCATTCACTAGAAAGCAGTGGTGACATCACTGAGAATGCAGCCTATCCATTCACTAGAAAGCAGTGGTGACATCACTGAGAATGCAGCCTATCCATTCACTAGAAAGCAGTGGTGACATCACTGAGATTGCATCCTATCCAATTACTGGAAAGCAGCGGTGACATAACTGAGAATGTAGCTCTTCTGTTTTACTATGTCTTGTAAGTGACAAGCGGTCGTCTTCAGTGCTCTAGCGCCTGCCGGCTGCATCATGTGCCCGGTTTCCTGATGGTTTCCTGCCAGCCAGTGACACCTGCTGGTAAGCGCCCCAGATTAAGAAAATGTCGCTGCTGTTCTGTTGGCGATGGCGGTCGGCTATTTTTAGTAACGTCGCTTCCTGTTTATTTGTGATGACTCCAGTTTGACTGCAGCTCTGTGAAGTTGTAATCTTTGCGATTGGGCTCCATCCCAGCGCACAGACTGTTCCCGCAGCTCCATCATGAGCTCATTATCTACAAAGGCTCCGGACTCGCCATTCTTCATGTCTCTCCGCGCCGTGAGGTGGGAGATACAGAAGCGTCCTGCGTCCGCTCTTCTGCGCTGCACCCTTGCGCTGCCGATCTGGGCTTGCGGACATCTTTGTATGATGGAAAGCTCTGCAATGTCCGAATAGACTCATTTCTCTCCATTTTAAAGATCTCTGCTTGCTGTCAGTGGATAGAACACATCCACAGGCTGAGAACCTGACCCAGTACTTTCACAGCTGAGGGTTCGTGACAATTGTATCCATTGTAGACACTCCGCTATGGACTCCAGACTGATATGTTACCTGCACTGATACAATGTAGCAAACTATCATGACAAGAGAGAGATGGGCTGCCTCACAGAGGACTGTCTACACTGATACATTGTAACAAACCCTCAGCTGCGAAAATATAAAGGACAGGAACAAAAAATGTGCATCCACCTTGCATCGGGAAGAAAGTAGAGGTCATCCCCATGCTTGGTCCTCCGGACTCTCATTTAGGGCTCATTCATACTAGCATGTTTGGTCAGAAAAAAACCCCACCATTTTCACTGCGCTGAGCGTTTTTGGTACGGTTTTGGTACATTTGTGCGTTTCTTACGACATTTTGCGCGGGGGGGGGTTTGTTTACGCTTAACACCGGTTTGAGTAAAGAACGCATGTCTGAATGCACCAATTCAAAGGGTCCGCGTGCGTACCGTATTCAGTCAGTAAAAAGTATGAACTGAGTATGGAAAGAAAATACGTCCGTGCGAGGCGCCTTTCACGCGTGCGTAATATATCTGCACCTAAGGGCCGTATTTGCACATGGAAATTACTTGCGCACTAAAAACAGAGACTAGAACCCATTGATTTCACTGGGCCCGTTCTCATGAGCGCGCATTTGTCACGTGCGGTAAGAAGTAGGACCTGCTCTATTTTCGTGCGTTTTGCACAGTAGAGATCCCATAGAAGTCTATGATAATGATGATCCGTTCAGGCGAGGCCGACTTTCAGTCACTTTACGGATCGTCGCTCTCCATGCTTTCCTCTTCTTGACGCTTCTTTCGATATGCGTTTGCATCCGCCTTAATTGCGTCCGGCCGGCGTGTTTTTTCGGCGTCCTCTTCTCCGTGACCCACTAACTGTGCCGAACATCAATGTTGTTTCCAGAGAATCGTCTCGCATGATCTGTCCGAAGTATTGGAGCTGCTATTTTACCCCGTGGCGCTGTTTTTGGTTTGCCGCGCTCTAGGACCGTCTTGTTGGCGCCCGTGGCATACGCAGCACTCTTTTTCAGCACCAGAGGTCGAATGCATGAACTTTCCATCTACCTGCCTTCCTGTGTGTCCAACTTTCGCATGCGGATATGGAGATCGGATATATAGAAGTCTATGGGAAGTGCGCAAATACACAAGGAGAAGCGCGAAACGAACGGAAAAAGTCACATCTGGGCGTCGTTGGGCTAATTAGCCTTTTATTCCACGGAAAGGGTGCGCCGCGTGTGAACAGACTCTGCGTGCGCAAAAAGTACAGTAATAGCGCAGA